>NW_028317991.1:7085000-7241500 GCF_062004578.1 Staurois parvus | reverse complement strand
TTTTATCCCCATACCCACCCCAACACACCCCTGTCCAGTCTCATCTTATCCTCTCTTTCCCCTCCTTTTAATCTAGTTATATATATAGATCTCTTTAACCATTTAAATTCTCTGGTACTACTATCAGGGGACCTTTCATTTTTAAGTATTTTTCTGAAGTTCTAAACTCATACAATTGACCCCCAATTTTTCTAAACTTTTCCATTTCATCTTTCTCCATGTAACAAAGTTCCTCCATCCTACTAACATATTCTACTTTGTCTATCCAATCCCTCATTGTCGGTGGATCCTGGGCCTTCCAAAAAACCTAGGAATTAAACCCTTTGCCGCACTAATCAGATGATATAATAAACTGTTTTATATTGTTTTACAGACAACTCTGTTCTACAGAAAAGACATACCCATGGATCCTTCCGGATAAATATTAAAATATATTTGACACAAACCGTTATTACTGAAGCTCGTTTAAATTAATTTATTACATACTTTCATTGGTACATTACATTTTTTTTGTATAATATCTTTTTATTCATTTTCCAGTATAAATTTACCATATAAATTTACAAATACAAACACATTATTATGCATACATAAATGGAGAAGGAAAAAGTAAGGTTAAAAAAGGAAACAAGAAAAAAAAACTGCACAAACAGATATAAAATAATTAAAATACTGTATGTATAAATCTTAAATATGTTAAGATAAATTTGACACAAACTCTTTTTACTAAATCTCATTTAAATGAATGTATTACTTTCAGTATTACATTTATTAAATTATTCAAATATTACATTTATTGAATTCATTTCTAACTGAAGCTCATTCATTTGAAGCTGGGTTGTTCATGTTTAAAAAAAAAAACATAATTATCTTCATTATTTTACTATTTTTCACAGAAAGATTGCAAAGGCGGCCACAAAATGTAAAATAAAACAGAGCGATGCTACACAAATACTAAAATATACACAAAAAAGGAACAAAACATAAATATAAAGAACACTAAATGGACAAAACTAGTACCCTAATTACAACCCCTCAAAAAAAAACTTTTTTCTTTTAAGCAAATTTCACCTTAATTGCTGTGCATCTTTAATTACATACTATACATGGAAACATTAAATTGTAAATATATCATTAACAAAAATTGAGATCAGTTATATTTAATCTGATCTTGTTTCGCATATATCTAAAAATATTGAAGATATATTAATTCCCTTTTTTGGCGGGCCCACCATAAGCTCACAGACAAATAATATAATGAAAATTAGCTCGTGTCTTAAAGCCTGAGGGCCTCTTGAAGACATGGTAGAAAGTCAGCAAAGGATATGTTTAGACCACACTTATCAATCCTGCATTGTTTCTGCTCCAGATCTGTTCTTGACAAGCTCGGAAAGAAAATTGACTTTCTTATTACGTGGTAGATTTCAGAAATCTGCGTCTGGGGTCAGGTCTCTGTTGTATTTCAAGCAAACATCTGTGCAGCTGCCAATAAACTCAGCAAAGTAAACTTTTTGCACAGCCCCGCTGGCTTTTTAGTGCAAGTAGTTACAAGACATATTTTATAGAGATGCTGCACAGAACGCTTTCCTTTCACAGGCCTGGAGCTTTCTTCTCCAAGCACAGCATGGCCCTCAGATCATATTTATTAGGTGTATTTTAATATCTGGGTATCATGTAATAAATAATTACTATAAAATGCACATTCCTGAATGACAAGGTTTCCTTTTTCTTATGCGTGGCTCATTTCTATTCAGCATGGCATTATAGCGGAACGAGCGTTGGTTTGATGGACAAATAAAAAAAAGTATTGTTCTATGATAAAAAATTGTTCTGTTTATCTTCCCCTTTACCCTATTACTCCTGTCCTCTGCTCTCTTCTGTATTTCTCTCCTTATCTCTTCTGTCACCTCCACTCTCCTCTTCTGTCTTCCTCCTCCCCTCTCTTCCTTCTCTTTTGTCCACTCCTCTTTGCATCTCTAGACTCTTCTCTTCCTCCTTCCTTCTTCTCTCCACAACTTTCTTGCCACTCCCCTTCCCGCTCCTCTCTTTCTCCTTTCCACTCCTCTCTTCCTCTTATCTTGTCTTGCCCTCTTCTCTTCACTAATCACCTCCATCTCTCTTCTCCACTCTTCTCTTTCTCCTCTTTCTCCTCTCCACTCTTCTCTTCCTCCTCTCCTCTCCACTCTTCTCTTCTCTTTCTCCTCTCCACTCTCCACTCTTCTCTTCTCCACTTGGCCTCACTCCTCTCTTCCTCCTGTCCTCTCCTCACCACTCCTTTCATCCGCCTCTCTTCTTCACTAGTTTCCACTCCTCTTTTCTTCTCTCCACTTCATCCTTCCTCTTTTCCTAACCAATCCTCTCTTTGTCCTCCGGATTCCACTTCTCTTTTCCTCTGTTCCTATTTTAATCACTCCTCCTTCTTTCTTATCCTCTCCTCCCCCTCTTATCTCTTGTTCTCTACCCTCTTCTCTCATGTCCTCTTCTCTCCTCTGTTCTCTCTCACCTCTTCCCTATTGTGCTCTCCTCTCCCCACTTCTTGTTTGTCTTCTCCTCTATTCTCCTCTAGTATATCTTTCTTCTCTTCTCCAACTCTACATTCTCCCCAACTCTCTTCCTCTCCTTCCTTTCTTCCTTCCTTCCTTCCTTCCTTCCTTCCTTCCTTCCTTCCTTCCCTCTCTTCTTGTTTTTCCTCTACACTATTCTCCTCTATGCTCCATTTCCCTCTCCTCTCCATTTTTCTTCTGTCCCCTCCATTTTCCTCTCATTTCCACTCCTGTGTTCTCCTCTCTTCTCCATTTTTCTTCTGTCCCCTCCATTTTCCTCTCATTTCCACTCCTCTGTTCTTCTCTCCTTTCTTCCTCCTTCCCTTATCATAGCAATTACTATCCCAACATTGCACCCACTGATTGATATAGCTTAATATACAGTACCTTCTCTACCCTTTCCTCCCTTCTCCTCTCCTCTTTTTCCCTTCTCATCTTTTCTCTCCACTCCTCTGCTCTCCTCTCCTCCCAGAAGTACCTCAAGTTGTCATAGCAATTTCCATAGAGGTGACTTTTACAACATGTAACTCTCATTACATTCTCCTTGCTAGTGTGCTTAGTCATCTTTTTTTGCAAAGCTTTCTTTTTTCATTAATTTTTTTACCAAAATAAAATCATGCAATATTAATCACTTAACATATTCCTATATGCAATTCAAGATGCTCAAATCCTTTCTTTTTTAAAACACACACACTAAGTGTTTGTATTTTCTATACTTATGTATAATATATAGAACAGATAGAAACAAAAAAAGATAATTCAAATGTAAGAAAATATGGAGTTTATAAACAGATAAGTAATAGATTGTAAGCTCCAAAGAGCCCTCCTAACCCTCTTGTATTGAACTGTATTGTTGCTGTATTGTCTCCCTTTATATTGTAAAGCGCTGAGCAAACTGTTGGCACTATATAAATCCTGTATAATAATAATAATAATGGCATTAAAAAAAAAGTTACATAATTATCAGTTTTGTTTCGGCACATGTATGATCAATTTGCATTCATACTGTATACTCTATATGTGATTATTTTTAGCACCTCTTTTCGTATTATCTTTTTTCAATAGCACCATCATGGATGGATGTTTGATGAATAGCTCTTTAAAATGAAGTGTAAAAACATAAGCCCTTCATTTAAAGTAGAGTGGTCCTATAGTGATCCTTCAATAATTGAGGTTTGTGCTGCTCTGCGGTAATTTGCCATGACACAAACAGCCACCTTTACGAACATGAAAAATAATCTTCAAGGTCAAACAACACTGTCACATTTGTCAAACACAATTTCCCCTTACATACAGTATATCTTGCTCATCTGGAGTCTAGTTCATATGGATATAGTACTGTTAACCTGACCATACAAGTTACAATCTGATTGTACAATCTCCTTTAAATTCCTATAAACTATGCAGTGAGGTATGCCTGTCTAGATATAAATTCAAGGGATTGTATCAAGGGAACCCATATGGAAGAAAAATATATTTGAAATATATTTTAAAAATATTCTTCCTAAATATATTGCATTTAATTGCTAAAATTTTGGCCTTGTTCAATATATTTTAAAAAAATACAGGTGAAACTCAAAAAATTAGAATATCATGCAAAAGTTCATTTATTTCAGTAATGCAACTTAAAAGGTGAAACTAATATATGAGATAGACTCATTACATGCAAAGCAAGATAGTTCAAGCCGTGATTTGTCATCATTGTGATGATTATGGCTTACAGCTCATGAAAACCCCAAATCCACAATCTCAGAAAATTAGAATATTACATGCAATCAATAAAACAAGGATTGTACATAGAACAATATCGGACCTCTGAAAAGTATAAGCATGCATATGTACTCAGTACTTGGTTTGGGCCCTTTTTGCAGCAATTACTGCCTCAATGCGGCGTAGCATGGAAACTATCAGCCTGTGGCACTGCTGAGGTGTTATGGAAGACCAGGATGCTTCAATAGCGGCCTTCAGCTCTTCTGCATTGTTCGGTCTCATGTCTCTCATCTTTCTCTTGGCAATGCCCCATAGATTCTCTATGGGGTTCAGGTCAGGCGAGTTTGCTGGCCAATCAAGCACAGTAATTCCACGGTCATTGAACCAGGTTTTGGTGCTTTTGGCAGTGTGGGCAGGTGACAAGTCCTGCTGGAAAATGAAGTCAGCATCCCCATAAAGCTCGTCTGCGGAAGGAAGCATGAAGTGCTCCAAAATCTCCTGGTAGATGGTTGCGTTGACCCTGGACTTAATGAAGCACAGTGGACCAACACCAGCAGATGACATGGCTCCCCAAATCAACACAGACTATGGAAACTTCACACTGGACTTCAAGCATCTTGCAGTGTGTGCCTCTCCATTCTTCCTCCATACTCTGGGTCCTTGGTTTCCAAATGAGATGCAAAAGTTGCTCTCATCAGAAAAGAGGACTTTGGACCACTGAGCAACAGACCAGGTCTGTTTTTCTTTAGCCCAGGTAAGACGCTTCTGACGTTGTTTTTCAGGAGCGGCTTGACAAGAGGAATACGACATTTGAAGCCCATGTCCAGGATCCGTCTGTGTGTGGTGGCTCTTGATGCACTGACTCCAGCCTCAGTCCACTCCTTGTGAAAGTCCCCAACACTTTTGAATGGCCTTTTCCTGACAATCCTCTCCAGGCTGCGGTCATCCCTGCTGCTTGTGCACCTTTTTCTACCACACTTTTCCCTTCCACATAACTTTCTATTAATGTGCTTTGATACAGCACTTTGGGAACATCCAACTTCTTTTGCAATTACCTTTTGAAGCTTTCCCTCCTTATGGAGGGTGTCAATGATGGTTTTCTGCACAACTGTCAGGTCAGCAGTCTTTCCCATGATTGTGATTCCTACTGAACCAGACTGAGAGACCATTTAAAGGCTCAGGAACCCTTTGCAGGTGTTATGGCTTAATTAGCTGATTAGAGTGGGACACTTTGAGCCGAGAATATTGCACCTTTTCACAATATTCTAATTTTCTGAGATTGTGGATTTGGGGTTTTCATGAGCTGTAAGCCATAATCATCACAATTATGACAAATCACGGCTTGAACTATCTTGCTTTGCATGTAATGAGTCTATCTCATATGTTAGTTTCACCTTTTAAGTTGCGTTACTGAAATAAATGAACTTTTGCATGATATTCTAATTTTTGAGTTTCACCTGTATATACTGCATGTTGAAATGCATTTTATTACAAAATATATGAAAAATATTTTTAAAAATACAATTCAAATATCCTGTATGTCTTTAAAAATACAAATCTACAATTTTGGAATGCATTTACAAATATATATAACAATATATGTTAAAATGACTTTTCTATATATTAAAAAAAATCTATTAAAATAATCTATTAAAATATATTCTTCAGATTTTTTTTAACATATAAAAAAATCATTTTAACATATATTTTTACATTTATTTGTAAATGCATTCCAAAAATGTTTGTATTTTAAAGACATACAGGATATTTCATACATGATATTTTAAAAAAAATTTCATATATTTTGTAATAAAAACTCATTTCAACATGCAGTATATATATATATATATATATATATATATATATATATTGAATATGGCCAAAATTGTAGTATTTCAAATATATGGCAATATATTTGGGAAGAATATTTTTAAAATATATTTCAAATATATTTTTCTTCCATGTGGGAATATATAGTCTTTTTAAAGTTTTAGCTTAGTTTATTTTATTTAGTGTTCTTTTTTTCCTTTTTTTGTGTGCATTGAACATTATTCATGTTTTTTCTTTTCTGTCTATTTCCTCCTGTGAAAAAGTAAAATTATTTACCTAAATTTTGGTCATGGGTAATTGAAAGGATCTTCTGCAGTTCTCCTGAGCCATTGAAATCCCATTGAATGAAAAATCACCCAAAACAGCCTTAAAGTGGCTACACCTAACCAGGGTTGCCAACCGTCAGTAAATTCATAGACAGTAACTGTCTGTAAATATCAGGGGCTGATAATTTTTTTAATGCTGTGGTCAGTGTAAACCAGTCAAATTACTTGTTGTGGGTATTGTTAGTGTTTCCAAATTGTGTTTATACTGTTTTAATATTGATTGTCTTAATTTTTAATGTTATTTTTCAAGTTGTCAGTAAAAAAATGTGATCCATCAGTAAATTTTCTATGTTTTGTCACTAGAAAATGCTGCGGGAGGTTGGCAACACTGCACCTAATTGGTCTTAAAAATGTCCTCTCCCCCCTCCTAATATCTATGTTTACTATCCTGTGTAAAAAAGATCCATATAGTTACTCTCAGCCCGCTCCGGTCCGGATATGTGATCCCTGCCAGCAGCAGCTGCAGGGGAGGGGAGAGAATGCTCCACAATGGCTGGGGATGCCTGGGAGTGCTGACATCACCCATAGGCTGCTATGTCCCAGCCGTTGTGAGTGCTCCCTCCTCTTCCCTGCAGCCAGCTCTAGCTGACATAGGGGAGCCAGATTACGTGACCAGACTGGAGCAGGCTGAAAATGGGTAAGTATATATACCTTTTTTACACAGGTTAGTCAGCATTGGTGGTGGGGAGAGAGTATTTTTAAGATTCTTTAGGTTTAGCCTGGAACTCTACTTTAAGTTTGCCTTTTCTATTGATTCCAATGCATTTCACTCAAGGAAGTTAAAACTTTAAATCTCACTCACTCCTAGAGATTATATAGAGATTGTACATTTTGTATATTGTCTGTAACTACTCTAGTACAATATATATTACTATCACTTTATCTTTCTTTGTCTGCTCAGGTCTTGGAGATGCCTGGGGCCATCCTGCAAGACTTGGACCATTGGATAATGTGGCAAAGGAGCTGGGATCTCACCTACTTCAGGTATTTATTGTGCCAAGTCACTGCAGATCTGCTGCATTGTGTGCTGATTTTCAAATCTGGAGGAATAACGAGTGTTTCCCCACGGTGACCAGATTCTGAATGTCATTCTACTTCTTCAAGTTAGAATATACAATGGCTGCCCAGCATAAGGATAGTGGCAGCATGTATCAGTTCCCTCAGTTCTGCACACTAAAAAATTCTACTCCATCTTATACTTGATCTTTGGACTACAACTAAACATAGCCTCATTGGTCATGTCCACCTACAAATCTCCTTTTTGTAAGGGAACCTGAGTATCCTCGACTGCCTACAAGCTTGCAATGTCGGCATTCCCACAGCAAGCCTTATTTTAAAGCTCAACTACTGTGTGTCATCTCAGTATAGTCAGAATTCAAGTAGATATCTGCCAAATATTTCTTCCTTAGATAAACCCCGTCAGGTCTCAAAAGAACTGAGATGGGCAACTTCCTGAAAGAGAAGAGAAAGTATACTAATTTCTCTTATGGCTTTTGTCTCCTATCCGCCCTACATCCAACCTCCATCAGTATCACCTCTAAGGGTTTCAAATCCCTGTTGTATACTGTGGTCCCTTCCTTCCTGAGCCCTGTGTTGACTTAGGGACTTGAGGATGAAACCATGGTATGCAGAGGGGGACACAGGTATCGGACACTCTTGTCAGTGTCAAATACTGAAGACTCCAACAGAGGTTGCATCAGTCATCATCAATGGAACGGAGGAAAGGAAGGTAGGTGACATGAGCCACCAGAGAGGTAGAGATACTATTTTTTTCACTTGCAGGGGAGCTGCCCTTTTCAATTTTTTAGAGACCTAGCATGGGCTCTTTCAGTAAGATCTATTTCTATAAAATCCAATGTTAACCTTACCTCCTTGGCCAACCTGGTCCTTTACAATAAATAAATGTTGGTCTAGGCTCCCAAAGTTTGCCTAGACATAGGTAAATAATTTCAGATAAACAAATATTGTTCAAAGTTCAGGCAGAACTGTTGGTTGTCAAACTGTGTGCGAATGTCATTTGCCCTCCTTCTAAAAAGAAACTATAATGGTTTTATAAAGCCTATACCATATGCACTATTGTAATGCACAAATATTACACGAAGAACCAATGTACGGTGCATGAAAAGCTCAATTAAAAAGGCAATTCTGTCTTAATTACCTTTGTTTAAACTCAAATTAACTAATAAGCCAAATAATAAATTTCAGCCTTGCACAACTTCAACCTAATCCCCAAATTTAACCCTCAATTTAATTCCAACTGCTAATCCTTAAAGTGGACCTTTCATGAAAATTCCAGGAAGCGAGTCACCATGCCACCATGTCACCATGCCTCAACACGTCCTCTTGGAAAAGCTGGGTGCTTAAAATCCTGCAAGAGTGCACCTCTGCAAAAGGCTGGAAGGCATTCTTGTGGGATTTAAAGCGCCTAGCTATCCCATGAGGCAACAGTGACATCAATTAGGCTTCCTGGAAGAGTCCAAAGCCAAGGCCAAGGTTTTTTTTCAAATGTCTCTGTAGAAGATCAGATTTTGGGGGATGGGATGCTTAGTATTGTAGACCTTCTTCTTTCATGGAGATCTGCTTTAACATTAAAGTTGAACACAACCAGGATGATGACCCCACTTTCTTTTTTAATCAATATGGTTTGGTAACTTCTCTGTCTAAAGTGAGGGACTGTACAATAAAGGAGTAGCAATCACTCACCCCTCTGCTTATACTGCTGTCTCTTTTGGTGTATTTCTTATCATACATTTGCACGCAACATACTTGATTTGCTTCTAGGGCTACCCATTATTAATGGAAATCTATAATTATACCATACACTTTCATTTTACTTTCACTTTCATTTTTTAAAATCAGCATTGTAATAACAATAGTATAATAAATAACATAATAATAACAATAATAATAACAATCAAAAATACACAATAAAATATCAGTAGTACATAAATAAATACATACATAATAAATAAATACACAAAATAAAAATAACAATAATGCACATGGGAAGGGGGGGGGGATTACTAAAACTGGTGGACTCAGAATCTGGTACAGTTGTGCATAGTAGCCAATCAGCATCTAACTTTAGCTTGTTTAACCTCCTTAGCGGTGTTCCCGAGTGTAGCTCGGGGTAAAATTTCTATACCAAAAGCAGTAACCCCGAGCTACACTCGGGCCTACCATGCGGCGTTCTCTGGGGGTCCCTGTAGCACTTACCTTGTCCTTCGCTCCCGCGATCTGTCCCCTGCAGCGTCCCCGGCCATCTCCTCCAGCCGATGCCAGCATCCGGCTTCTGTGTTCCGGTCCCTGTGACGTCGGGACGTACGGGCGCCGGAACCGGCGGGAAATTTGAATTTTTTTAAAAATGTCATTTTTGCTGTCATTGCTATTTCAATGCATTTCACATACATTTTGTCCCGAGTGCTTTGTCCTGTGCCCTGCCTGCATTTTGAATGTTCTTTCTGCCTGGAAACTTAGAAAAGTCCATGGCGTCCAAAAAGCGTCCCTTTACGTCAAAAGCGGTTTTAGAACAGCGATAGTAAATCAGAACCACTTGCAGAATTGAGTGATAATGATTCGTGGGGAAATTTGTCATCAGACACTGAAAACGATTTTGCGACTTTGCTCAGCGATGTGCGACTTTGCCTCTGTATTTCAAATTTCAGTGTTTTTGGTTTGATTATATTATTGAATTAAATTTATTATTATATTATTATTTTTTATGATTATTTATTAAATTATAATTTATCATTTCGTGTTTCAAATTTTATCATATCCGGAATGTTTAATAGACTCTTGTTCGGACAGATTTCAGTGAGTTATTCCTAAAAATTACAGCCTACAATAAAAAACTACATATTTCCATGCAAAAAAATGGTACCGCTTTCAGCACAAAAAATCGGAAAGAATCATACCGCCAGGGAGGTTAACTAAGTTTGGCAATAAAACCTGTATGCCGATTGGATTGTATGCAGAGCTGCCCCAGATTTTGCACTCCCTAGTTTTAGTAAATAACCCCCATTACATAGATTTGGTAAATCTAAAGTTGATTGTACAAAGATGTTATGGTCAGATTGTAAAATAGTGACCCCTCTACCAGGGGTGGACTGAAAACTCATGGGGCCCCCCGGGCATTAGGGGATCATGGGGCCCCTGTGTCCTTGCCCAAACTCAAAAAAGCCTATGAAAAAGGTACCAGGGGCATCTCATGGCGCCCCCTACTGACCCCGGGCCCTCGGGCAGTGCCCAAGTTTCCAAATGGTCAGTCCGCCCCTGCCCTCTACCAATTGACTTCTGTACACGCAGCGTGTTGGAAAATTTGCACACAATCAGCACCGCTGGCTATAGCTGCTGACAGCGCTGATTGTATGCTGATGGCAGGGAAGTTTCTCACTGTCAGAAAACAATAACTCAGTGGGAGCGTTTCCCCCATCCATACCAAGTGTGTAGATGGGGGAATCAAGTCATTTTTTTCATCATTCAGCCCACAGGCAAAAAAGCCAAAAAAAAAAAAGAATCGTGCACTGGCTGTTTTGGTCTAGTGACTGGAGTTCTCTTTTAACATATAATAATATTATTATTATTATTAATAATAATAATAATAATAATAACAATCATCATTACACTAACATACATGTTGCTGTTTTTTTTCTTTGTATTCCTTTTTTTGGCATGGTATAAAACTTTGCCTTTTGGCATAATACAAACTCATAACTCGATATCAAATTCTTTTCTCTTTATATAGCAAATTCAGTTTATTTTTCTTTTCTTATCCCACCTTGCCTAAATATTTATGGGTATTTTGATAGCTTTTCTGCATACAAGTGCGTACCCTTGTAGAAGCGTTTAATCCAGTGCAATTTTTCATTTGTGGCTCAAAGCCCTGTAGGTTTGCCTAGAATGTTACCATTATATGCAGAAAATACATTGCAGACTGCAATAATCTCTCCAAAACCCTGTACAATCTCACTCAGAGCAATGTGTTTTTCATAAAGACACACTGTATTCAGTGTTCCTGTTTAATAGATTGATATTTCTCTATTTCTTTCCATTTTTTTGCACAAGTTTGAACCAGTTTTACTGCTTTGTCAAATCTACAATGTGCCATGCTTTTCAGGAAAGATGAGAATGAGAGCTTTGGAGATGCTGTAATTAAAGTGCGAGTGTAAAGCCTGACAATGAACTTCTCTGATTTGCTCGCCTTTGGTCTGTTACTTTGAAAGCATTTTTGTATATCTTTTTGATACATTTAAAATGATTTCATGACCCGGCCAGAAATCATGGAATCTGATAACTTCCTTTATTTAATGCCCATGCTTTACTTTTATCAGTTAGCATTGCTCCCAGATCTCTCTGTCGACTACAGAACAATTCCACCCTGTTCTGGAAAGGAGGAGAGAGGGAGGTTTTCCATAGTTCATAAACACTTCCTGTTCTAGATTGACCATATTGCTTCTTAGGGCTCGTTCACACTTGGCTGTTTTACCAACACTTGCCAAACGCCCCTATAGCGTTTGGCAAGCGTTGGTCCGGCGTTTGCGGAGCGTTTTTTAATGCCCGGCAAACGCTCCGCAAACGCCGCATGTGCGGTTTAGTGGCGGTTGCTAGGCGTTTGCCGAGCGTTAATAACGCCCCACAAATGCCTATAATGCAGTTTGAGTGGTGTTACCGCTCTGCAAATGCCCCGCAACCGCGTCACAACCGACCGTCGCCGGCCAGGCGTTTGCGGAGCGGCACCATAGACGAGAATAGGAGGCTTCAACGCCTCCTGACTCGACCAGAGGCATCCATTTTGCCGTGACGCAACGCAACGTGACGCAAACGCTCCCGTTAGAACAGCACCATGTGCTGTAATGGGCAGAATTGGCAGAGGCGTTTGGGAAGCGGTAAAAACGCTTCCCAAACACCTCTCTGTCGCCTGCACACAACGCTAGTGTGAACGTAGCCTTAGATATGTGACTGTGTGTGCATGGTAGTCTATCATTTCAAATGGCCTACTGTGTCTGCATTTTCTGCAGGGAAATGGGTTGCCATACCTTTTTTAAAACGCAGCCGCATGGAAATCGCAGTGTTTTTCAGTGCATGCAGGTGTGGGAATGGGTGCGATTTACACACATCCCCACCCGCATATACAGTATGTGAACCTAGGGTAAAGAAGAATTCCAGGTATGGATATTTTATACATAGTTACTTTGGTCCACCCCAGACCAATGTAAATATGTATATGGGAAGCACAGTGGCTAAATGGTTAGCACTTCCGCCAGGCAGTACTAGGGTCATTGGTTCGAATCCCAGCCACGGCACCTCTTTCCTGGAGTTTGCATGTTCTCCCTGTGCCTGCGTGGGTTTCCTTCGGGTACTCCGGTTTCTTCCCACACTCCAAAAACATGCTGGTATGCTAATTGGATCCTGTCTAAATTGGCTGTTGTATATGAATGTGAGTTAGGGACCTTAGATTGTACACCCCTTGAGGGTTAGGAACTGATGTGAATGTACAATATATATGTAAAGTGCTGCGTAAATTGACGGCGCTATATAAGTACCTGAAATAAATAAATAATGTATATACAATGCCTGGCTGATGCTCCTGGAAGCTGGAAATCACTGAAATAGACACCAATACTCCAATGATCTCTGCTTGCTTCTCTGTCCTGTGCTGAGTGGCTTCCCTGTTGCATATTGAACACAGGAGGTTGCCTCTAGGCATGAGTGCCATTTAAAGATTTCTTTGCATTCTCTGAATAAAGGCAAAGCATTTTCTGATTAGACGGGGTGGAGAGCATGATGTCACTATTCCACCTCTCCACCTCATCCAATCAGAGAACGCTTTGCATCCATTCTCTAAATGTTGCCTTTGCCAAATGGTGACCTCTTTTGTTCAGAAAGCAGCAGGGCAGCTGCACAGCACAGGGCCTGAAAGCAAGTGGAGATCACAGGGATAGCAATGTGTGCTTCAGTGATTTCCAGCTTCCAGGGGGATTTCCCAGGTATGGACAATACATAGTTACATTGGTCCAAGGTGGACCAATGTAACTATATGTAAATTATCCTTACCTTGAATTCTTTGTTAAAGTACAGCGGGTGAGCGATGTCACCCTAGGACAGGAAGTGCATTACTGGCAGGATAAAATAGTGGGAAAAAAAAGTCAAAAAAGAAATTGCATGCAGCTACCACAAGTGGTAAGCCACAATATATTACTTTTTGGTTCTTAGGTTTAGATGTGCTTTAAACTCAATGATACATTCTGGCAGTAAATTAACATGTAACTAGCCCTCGCACTAGGAAATTCCCAACTCATCCATTTCTTTACTGATAACATACATAGTTGGTATTAAATACTGAATTAAAATACTAGTCCGTCCAGTTCAACCTACAATATGTGGATGTGTGAGTCCATGTCAATATCCCTATATACTGTATTTGCTAAGGTACCCATCCAAGAGGTTTTTTGAAAACTATCAGTACTTGCTGCTGACACCACTGATGGTGGAAGGGAGTTCCACATCCTTACCACCCTGACGGTGAAAAAAGATTTAACCGGTTTGAAGTCAAACCACTTCTCCTCCAATTTCATCGAGTGGCCCCGTGTCTTCTTACACTCCCTAAGACTGAATAATTCATTCCCTGTGCTAGAATCACCATTGAGGTTTTTGTATATTGCTTTCATATCTCCTCTCAAGCGCCTCTTCTCCAGGGAGAATACGTTTAATGTTTGTAGTCGTTCCTCGTAACTGAGGTCCTCCAGCCCCCTTATTAACCTTGCCGCCCTTTTCTGGATTCTCTCCAGTTCCAGCACATCCTTCTGAGGACTGGTGACCAGAACTGGATGGCATACTCCAGATGTGGCCAAACCAGAGTTTTATAAATTGCTGGTACTGTTCCTGTCAGTATGCTGTTCATACAAATTAGGAATAGCGGCTTGCCTACAACCTGACTGAGTTCTTTGAAGACTCTCAGGTCTAAGAGATCAGTAGATTGCTGATGCCATGCTGGTCTCTTGCAGACCTGTCAGAATATCTGCTTGCCGTACGGGATGTACAAGCAAGCCTGAAAGGGAGCTTCAATGGACTAACACGGCGCTCCACAGCACCGTGGTGATTCATTGAACACTACAAGCCCACAGCCCTTAAGGCTGATGGAACTTTCAGTTCATTCATTCATGGACGTCCGTGAATGAATGACGCAGCCGTGTGGGCAAAGCTCTGCACGGCCGCGCTGGTTTTTAAATTTGACAGATAGTACGGGGAACTTCTCCCCGTATTGCCTGTCAGAGGGAGGGAGGGTGGCGGTGGCAGCGGCTATGGGAACATGTTACATGTTCCACCATAAAGCGGGTGGAATATGTAACATGTCCCCAAAGGTGAACTTATCCTTTAACCACATCCTGACCGCCCTATAGCAAATATACTGCTACAGAGCAGCAGGGGTGTGCAAAATCACTTATATATATGTGATTTTGTGTCTCCTACTCGCGCTGCCGTTCGCGGCCGCGGCTGTCAATCACCGGGTCCCAGCCAGTGATTACCCGCTGGCACCAGGTGATTACCGAGGATCTCAGACGGAGAGGAGGGCTGCTTTGTTTACTAACAGTCCACCTCCCTGTTGGCTCGGGCACACTGCTTTGGATGGCTGTGCAAAGAATGAAAATTTAATTTGGGTGCGGCATCGCATGACCATGCAAAAAATGGCCTGGTCAGGACGGGGGGTAAATCCTCAGGAGGGAGAGTGGTTATAGGCCATTTTTTTCTCTTTGATATGACGTGTTATGTTAAAGTTTAGCCACCCAGGTTTAATCTTCGCTCTTTTATATTAATTGCCCATTGGAATGCACTGGATGATGCATTTATTTAAAATGTCCCTAAGGTACTCCCATTTTTCCTCAGTGTTCAGTTTTTCTAGGATTTGGTCCCATTTAATATCTTGTAGTATTGAGCGCAGTTTAGAAATGTCGGTTCTTTTGAAATGTAGTGTTCTTATGCTACCCTTGTGTCTCCTTTTCCTATTGTTTATACTGAATGTAATTATGCTGTGATTGCTCATTCCCAGGTTGTCCCCCATCTCCACATCAGATCTGTGTTATTTGTAATTAATAGATCTAGCAATGCTTCTAATAGATCTAGCAATGTACCACCAATTGGTACATGAAGTTGTCCTGTAAGACATCTAAGAAATGATGAGCTTTAGATGAGTGAGCTGCTCCTTCCACTCAGTCAATATCTGGATAGTTGAACTCCCCCATTATGATAACATTGCCCAGCCTTGCTGCCATGGTCTTTGAGGTTCACCAGACACTATATACTCAGTAATGATGGTGCATTTATCGACTGAAAATGTAATTTAATATTCTGATCTTCACAAATATACAGTATATATTGCGTATATTTTTAAAATTATTTTTGCTATTTGTTGGCAATGATATTTTTATGACAATGGTTTACCAGCCATAAGTAAGTAAGAAAATCTACAACAGGGATGACTAAATCCTCATTGGAAGACACACCCCACATTCCCCATCAGGTGAAAACTGCAAGATTTGGGATTCCCATCACTTTTACACCCAATGACAATAGTCAGCAGGAAAAGTAGGGAGGTTGAAGCACATCAGCAGGACCTCAGAGAGCAATAAAAGCCAATAGGAGTTCTAACCCCTCACCACTCTATCCAAAACTGAAAAAAAAAAATTAGCTTTAGGTACACTTTATTATTCAAACTAATCCTGAAACTTAACGTGGAATAAACAGCAAGCAGTCAGGCTTTTATTGCATATGAGACATGCAATGTCCCCCTACCTTTCTGCTTGCTGTCCTCTTCGGTACTGTAAGCTGAGCTGCACATGCACTGCTAAGCTAACAGAGCCGGGCCATTCTCTGTGTGCTGGAATGATTGCCTCAATAGTGCCGGAATGGTGGCCTCAATAGTGCCGGAATGATGGCCTCAATAGTGCCAGAATGATGGCCTCAATAGTGCCGGAATGATAGCCTCAATAGTGCCGGAATGATAGCCTCAATAGTGCCAGAATGATGGCCTCAATAGTGCCGGAATGATGGCCTCAATAGTGCCAGAATGATGGCCTCAATAGTGCCCGTATGATAGCCTCAATAGTGCTGGAATGATAGCCTCAATAGTGCTGGAATGATGGCCTCAATAGTGCTGGAATGATGGCCTCAATAGTGCCGGAATGATGGCCTCAATAGTGCCGGAATGATAGCCTCAATAGTGCTGGAATGATGGCCTCAATAGTGCCGGAATGATGGCCTCAATAGTGCCGGAATGATGGCCTCAATAGTGCCGGAATGATGGCCTCAATAGTTACAGAATGATAGCCTCAATAGTGCCGGAATGATGGCCTCAATAGTGCCGGAATGATGGCCTCAATAGCGCTGGAATGATAGCCTCAGTAGTGCCGGAATGATGGCCTCAATAGCGCTGGAATGATGGCCTCAATAGTGCTGGAATGATGGCCTCAATAGTGCCGGAATGATGGCCTCAATAGTGCCGGAATGATGGCCTCAATAGTGCTGGAATGATGGCCTCAATAGTGCTGGAATGATGGCCTCAATAGTTACAGAATGATAGCCTCAATAGTGCCGGAATGATGGCCTCAATAGCGCTGGAATGATAGCCTCAGTAGTGCCGGAATGATGGCCTTAACCCTTTGATGACCATAAGATTACGGAACGCCAAAAGAATCAATTTTTTTGTTTTTAAAGTTCGTACACTTCACTTGCTGTAACTAAGCCATTTCATGAAATAATTGGCAAAAAGCTAGATCCATTTGTTGTTTGTTGATAAGAACTAATATTTTGACTCAAACCAAAAAAAAAAAGAGTTTTAAGTTCTTAATCAGATGATACACGCAATTAAAAACATGGGACAAATACGTCCCTTGGTCCTCAAAGGGTTAATAGTGCCGGAATGATCTCTTCAATAGTGCTGGAATGATAGCCTCAATAGTGCCGGAATGATAGCCTCAATAGTGACGGAATGATAGCCTCAATAGTGCCCGTATGATAGCCTCAATAGTGCCGGAATGATAGCCTCAATAGTGACGGAATGATAGCCTCAATAGTGCCCGTATGATAGCCTCAATAGTGCAGGAATGATAGCCTCAATAGTTCCGGAATGATGGCCTCAATAAGGCCGGAATGATAGCCTCAATAGTGCCTGAATGATAGCCTCAGTAGTGACGGCTCCAGCAGGGGGGGGGGGAGAGTTTTACCTCTTTAGTTCTGCTTTAAGCTGGCCATATACCAGTAAAATTTCATTCAAAAAGCTTAATTTTCGGAGCAGTCATTCCACTTTTCATTGGTTAGTGGGGTCAAATCAATATTACTTTTTTTAACTGTAGTGATAAGAAAATCCAAAGGCGCAGGATAGAAATTTTTCTCACTGACTCAAGTGAATTTCTAACTGTGAATGTGGTTTTCCTTTGAAAAAATAAATCATACTTATTGTAATGAAACCTGTTTAATGCAACTGGGATTAAACTCAAACAACAGGTCTGGAATATATTTTAAAGGTTTTAAAATTAAATTAGTTAACTCAATGATGGCAAACAAGAATATTCTGACTAATGATTTTTGTACGAATGTATGAATGAACATCTAATCATGTATGGTTTTAATGCAATCCTGTCACTTTATGCTGTAAATTAAAGAAAAGCCACCCTTGTAAAAGGACATTATGTATACTTATCTTTTTAGTGGCCCATGTCATAAAACTCTGCTGTGTTTCAGATTTCCTGTTACTGCAGGTATCTATGACCTATGGGTGTGTCAAATACCAGGTCCCCCATTACATGCAGTGGTTCATTCCACTAGTTCTGCCTTAACAACAGGGCATAGTAGTCTGGTGGATGAAACCATTGGATGCAGCAGGGGACATTCAATGGTGTGGGCAATGGGAGAGGTGAGCATTCAATATCTTCTTTCCTGGGGACAGTTTTTAGACATTTATTTTAGTGATAGAGTCACTTTAACCCCTCCAAAGCCTAACTCTAACCTTATCATTATTCCTTACCTTATCATTAACGTAACCTATATCCATAGATTTCATACTTACCTTGTTATCATCAAACTTACCAGACCATCCTGCTCAAGGACTGAAGCCAAAACTATTCAATGTCTGTGCCAAATACAAGCAATTCTGGGTACTTGGTGACGAAAGCAATTAATTGGATTGGTATTAAAAGCTTCTTTACATAAATCAACGTTTTATTCATGCGTAGCAGCCATTTCAAGATACTCTATTGGCCGGGTTTGTGCCAAGTCTGACTTAAGTGAGTTTTCTACTTCGTTTAGGAAATAACAGCCCATGCTTGTTTTGAGGCACGGACCTAAATACAGAGGCCTCATGTAAAAATTATTTTTTGTGTTCATCACAGAATGAGAAACATGAGTCTTTAAGTATATAATGATCTCCATATGCCTATAACAGAATAAAACAGTATGATACGTGATACATTAAAAACAGAACTCTTTATGTCATTGAACTTTTGTTGCCTACAGCAGCTATAAAGGCTATTGCTGAACATAAATTATATTTAAAGGGACAATACACCCGAAAACGGATTCCAGTCCTTGGTAAAGTTAAAGTCTACGTTCACCTTTTTCAGAAAACAGCTGTGATGTTAAGGGTCTCAAGTAAATATTAAAAACTGTGCAGGTTTGTAAATGTTGAATCATTTTATTGTGCCCCCCTTAAAGCCTGTCCAAAAAAATCCCAGTTAGCAATTCCCACATCCTGTTTTGTTGCTAGCATGTGAAAGCCATTGGATTTCACTTCTGCAAAGCTGGCAGTGAGCGTCGAGGTGGGATGCGGGGCCTTGCTAGCTAGGTATTTGTTTGCCCAGGCTTCCATGGGCCATTTGATCTGCAGGTATGACAGTGAATTAATGAACGTTTTACAAAGCTGCACAGTTTTTTTTTATATCTGCTGGGCTCCCTTGATGCATAGGCTATTTTCCAGAAAAGGATTTAAAGTAAATCTGAAGCCAAAATTTTTTTCCTTTTCATTTTAGATAGAGTAGGAAATCCTTTCTTAGACAGTTTTTTTTTTTTTTTAAGTCCGCAAACATGCAAACTACAACAAAAAAACCCGTAAGTGAATCACAAAAAAAGTGCAAGTGCAAAACACCACACGAAAAAGTGCACTTAGGGGTGTGCTTGTGTCCTACCCCTAAAGGGGCTTGGACCGCTTACTCTGATCCCCCGGGGCACGAAGCTCCTGACGGGGACAAGGTTTCCCAATTGGTCCTCCTGGCCAAAAGGCCTGGTGGACCACCTTTCCTTGTGTCCAGCCGAAGCCAGACACTCAGTACTTGGTCAGGGGACTCCCCCGAAGAAGAGTCCCCTAGGGATCAGGGGAGGAAGGAACCAAAAGGCCACACATCCTCCCCCTAGACTTCAGGGTAGGCCCGAGGACCCACACCCTACCATCCAGTGAAAACACACGCATAAGCAAAGAAAAAGTGACAAACGTGGGAGGTGTTCAATTAAATAAATATAAATTAAAAAAGTGGTACCGTGCCAAATTGTGCACAGACCAGGCCCTGAGGCCCGTAGCAAAAATTGCCCTGGACTTAGCCAAAAGACCTGGTCCTTAGGGCGCTGTGCAAAAAGAATGTAAAAACAGTGACCATGTGCCATGTTCACACAGTGGGGTCCCACACCCAGGTGTTACTAGTGGCACCCCTGAGAGCGTCTACTCAGGGGGCACCGAGTTTGCGGACTTTCTGCCTCCTCAGCCCCTGGCAAGACCAAGGTAGATCTGTCCAAATCAGGAGGTACTGGGTCTTTCCAGTCTTCTCGGAGGAATTACTCCCAGGGCCCCAACTTAACTTGTGGCGCTCCCCGGTTTCTGTCCTTCCGGTACTAGCCTTCCGGACCCCCATCATACCAGTGAGGGTACTATACAACAGCCATCCCTGCAAAGCTAGAATGGCCGGGAGCACCCCCACTGGACACTGATAAGAACAGATACTACACTTGATCTTAGCCAAAAGGTCACAAGTGTTCCCATTGGAAGGTTTCCCTTCTACTCCTGTTCTGCTGACAACTTACGTTTGGTCAAAGTGGCAATGGTCACCAGGACAGATAGAGAGGGTCAAAGATCTGATTCTGCTCTGGACTATTGTGGCTGAATTCAGTAGAAACATTAAAGGGGGCTGCAGAGGACGCTGAGAAAAGTCATAAGACTCTTTATAATTTGTAACAAAAAATTAAAAACCACCTTATCTTTCTCTAGTTTAGTGGGCTGTACTGTTGAAAACAGTTTAACATATTAATAAGACCACATTCCAATAATGCATCATGGACAGAGTTTTCAGGAAAATAAACACTTGACACAAGGGGCAGAGCTTATACAAAATGATATCATCATCCAATATACCTAAATACTTTCCATAATGGTTGTATTACTGAAATGTTTCACCATGCAGCAACCATCGCTTTATTATTAGAACCAACTTTCAATTGTGAGACCCCAAAGGGATCATTTTCCTTTTGTCCTTCTTGTCTCCTGCCCTCTGTTGTTATCTGGGCTTCTCTCTAACATTGAGGTTCTCTTTCTTCTACAGACCCTGGATGGATTTGTTTTTGTGGTTGCTTCAGATGGAAAAATAATGTACATTTCAGAGACAGCTTCTGTACATCTGGGATTGTCACAGGTAAGTACCTATATTAACAACAGCATAGCACCACCTTGAATGAGAATTGATTTGTTTATTTTGGGATGGGAGAATGGGGCAGTGCTGAATTTATATGCCTTCTTTAAGGTTCCTTTGTCTGTACAAAAAAAAATATATGTGTAGTTAGGTACTGGCACCAAACCTCTGTAAGTAATGACTAATTTAACTACATTGAATTGTTGAGGGACAGCAAGAGTCAGCATGTTATTATGTTCCTATTGACTTTCATTATTCTCTTCCAATGGGCCTAGACTGGGTGCCAGGAGAGGAAAGGTACTAAAGAGAAGTATCATGGGATGTGTAGCTCTATAACCTCTGGGTGGAACTGCACTCTGTGGAAAAGAAAACTACAGTTCCCAGGGGTCCTGCAGCCGAGGAGGAGGGGGAGAGAGAACTTTTGCAACACTTCCCAGGAAGACCGAGGTCACTTGGCGCCAGACCGAGAAAGGAGTCAGAAGTGGGGACGGGGTGCTGAGTCTGTAGCACCTGTTTTCCCACGTGTCCTATCCTTAGTGGTCCAGAGACACTGAGTTGAATCGCCAGCTTACCTTCAGCTGCACCAAAGGCACAGAATGGAGTCATCAGTCCAACTATGGCTATACCGGGGACGGAGAGTGGAATCACCAATCTATCCCTCTGCATTCCAGAGACACAGAACTGGGTTGCTAGTCTGTCCCAGCTGTTCCAGAAGAGCCAAGTGGGTTTGCTGGAATCATAACATCAGCACATGAGGACCCGCTTCATTGCCAAGACCTACCACTAAAGCGCAGGAGTTGGGGAGAGGGTTGTTAACCTATTCATTGCACTGAACAGCAAACATAGACACTCTAGTTCACCATTGTGTTACCCTACCACTCTCTTGAGAGTCATCAAAGCTAGCCAGACCATTCTGAAGATTACTGTCTTAACTCCCCAAGACTACCTTCCCCCTTGTCTCAATGCTACATTGATAATCACTTCCTTTCCCCACCCTGAACTTTTTAATACTTCATTATTGACTTGAGTTCCTCTGAGTTAAACCCCCCTCCAGTTCCATCTGCTACAACTGTATAACTGACTCTAAGCAGACGGGGACCGTTGAACTCCAACAATTGTACACCACCATCAGGGCTGTTGTTAGAAACCACGAGGCCCCATACAGCCAACATGACAGGGTTTACCCCCCCCAAAAAAAACACAGTTTCGTATGCTTCAGTTATAAATAAACACAGTGAGTGATTGGTACCGAGCACTCATGTTCATTCAGGAAAGGCCCTTCCCCCACTCTCCATCCTGAAGGATCCTATTGTTCGCTTGCAACTGTCGGTGAGAAGGAGAGGAAGGAGGTCAACAGTGCTGTGGGGGCATACAGGGGGGCCTGGGCAGCAGGGGGGAAGCGTATGGTGCACAGGGATGGTGATAGGTGCAGTGGGGGAACCGATCCCCTATATGGATCTCTGTGCAGCAGCTGAAAGCCATCGAGAGGGAGGGGAGAAGAAGCCAGCTTTCAGTTGCTGCATTGAGAGCTATACAGGGGATCGGTTCCAGAAACCCCCCCCCCCCCCGGCATGGCGATCATCCTCCCTATCCACATCCAATTCAGCCAGCTGCCTGGGCCCCTCCTGCTGGCCTGGGCCCCATACAAGAGGACTGGTGGTACCCCCCCTATCTATGGCCCTGACCACCGTAAGGGTCCCAACCAAGCTGGCAGGACCTAAATTCTTTCCTCTAACATTTTTTTTTCTGAGGGAACTGCATTTTTTTTGGTAAGCATACCCACCTTCACAGACTTTACCATCCAAGTCTTACTCTTTTATTGGGGAATTATTGGAGAATTTTACTGGGGAATCATTAGGGGTGTAATGGGTATACTGTGAAGTTGTGCAGGCAGACTTGAATATATATCATTGCTGGATCACTACAGGGAGATTTGATGGTGGCATATAGAGGCTTTACTACTACATTTCTTGCTGCCATCATTGCACCCTTTGTGTCCTTGTTACAGTTTAAGCCACGGGTGTCAAACTGGCAGCCCTCCAGCTGTTGCCAAACTACAAGTCCCATGAAGCATTGCAAGATTGACAGTTACAAGCATGACTCCCAAAGGTAAAGGCATGATAGGACTTGTAGTTTCACAACAGCTGGAGGGCCGCCAGTTTGACACCCCTGGTTTAAGCTGATCTAAGTAGTTGGTGAAATCCAGGCCTTGTCTTTAGTACACTGACATATGTAGCATAGAAGGTCTCTGTATAGTGTTAGGGGTCATTATATTCTTTTGCTCTTTGATTGTGTCGCCTTATTCTTGTTCAGGTTGCCTGATGTAAATAGAACTACTGCTTCACTCAATTTGGTGTCGTCTAACTCATTGTCAGGGGAGTGTCAGAGTGGTTAAGGAGGTAATACAGATAGTCCTTACTTTTGACTAGTCACAGAGGGCTTATTCATTCACACTTTTTTGTCCCTGAGCCAGTCATTAGTATGCTGGAATATGGATTGATAAGCACTCTTTTGCACCTTATGAACTTTATCATTCAGTTATTTATGTTTACCCAACATTAGTGCATTTTTTATTGATTTACCTGTGCATATTTTAGTTATACTACTTCATCCATTCGCTTTATCACTTGTCACTTTATTTAGTGCTATTTTTTAAGTTATTGCACTGTTTTTTACCAGATTATTTCCATAAACTCTGCATACTTGTTTTACTAAGCAATAAAAACCTGACAGGTGTACTAATCCCTCTCTGCTCTATCCAAAAAAAGTCTTGCTGTTAAGATTACAAAAAATAGATCAATACACCATACATACAACAATCTTACAACACAAAAAATAAATAAACGCAAGCAAATAATTAAATGAAAAATACCTACATGTGCTTGTTTTTAATAGACACACTAAGAATATAAAGGATATTTACATTGTCATTCCAAACATGTTACGCTTGAAAGGAAATGTAATGATGAGCCTATTAGACAACTGGATAATCAAGTCATAGGACAGAAAAATGTGAGCACCTTAAAGGGAGGCCAGGCTTTTGTCATGCAAGGCTAAGCAATGGGTTCCTTTTGATACCTGCCCCAGCAAAAGCTTACACTTCCCTTCCCTTCGGCCCTTTGTCACTCCATGATAGGAGAAAGTCCTGTTCACAATCTGTGCAAATCATAATTTAGATCTTTCACAGACCCTCTCCCTACCCATTATGACAGCAGTGCAAGCCTAAGCACCCAATTACCAAGCACTCCTATATCATTTTTCTGTTATATGGTCATTATCCAACATCACTGATATTCTATGTGTAGCACTACCCTCGAATGGGCCACTGAGTTTGATTTGGGTCCATTTCCCACATCTTGCACATTGGAGTCAGTAAACAGCCCTTGAGCTTAGGTTTGTGAATTTATTAAGGGGTTAAGAACTTGGATGGGTTGTAGAGGTATATGTGATGCCCGAGGATCTGTAAACCTGAGGACAACTTTTGAGAAACTATGTACAAAACAAATGTGGATAGCAACAGTCTCTTGGAAGAGCACTAAAGGCTCTTTGGTGTACCTTCTCAGACTCCAGATGATTCCCCCTCTTTACCCAGCTGCCTGAGGGTATCCCTGAGCAAAGGGGCCCAAGAGCTTGCAGTTAAGCATTCTTGGATGAAGACTAATTTGGTATTGCACCTCACTGCCCTCTCCCCTTATCTGGCTCATAGGGGTAGGAGTACTCAGTCTTTCCTTTCCTGCTTGCTTGGTGGGCTGGTGGCTGCCTTTAGGGCTTATGCTGGGTTGGCTCCTTTCCTGCTTCACAGGCTGTCCTCCCAAGAGACGGGGGGACAGAGGGGATCCTCCCTTCCAGAATTCTGCCTGCATGTGGGCTCCCCTCCCTGGGGCCCCCTCCAAGGCTCCTCATTCCAGCCTTCCTCTCAATCCATTTTCCACCCGACACTGCACACCTCTCCCTAGGCTCTGCCACATTTGAGGGTTGTCCTGATCACCATGCCCAGTCTCCTGCCAGGCGACTGGCCAGGGTCCCTCAAACATGCAGATCTGGGTTTTCTCCCCTCCACCACCCCGCTTCCAGATAACTCTCAGGTTTCTTGAAAGGTGTTAGGGCTTTCTAGCTGGTCTTGAGGTAGCCTCACTACCTACCTCCCCAGGCTGACTCATCTCATGCTGCTGGCTGCCTCTATCTAAAAAAAACTATCTAACTAACCTGGAGGGCTTACATACAGTCAGGTCCATAAATATTGGGACATCGACACAATTCTAACATTTTTGGCTCTATACACCACCACAATGGATATGAAATGAAACGAACAAAATGTGCTTTAACTGCAGACTGTCAGCTTTAACTTGAGGGTATTTACATCCAAATCAGGTGAACGGTGTAGGAATTACAACAGTTTGCATATGTGCCTCCCACTTGTTAAGGGACCAAAAGTAATGGGACAATTGGCTTTTCAGCTGTTCCATGGCCAGGTGTGTGTGTTATTCCCTCATTATCCCAATTACAATGAGCAGATAAAAGGTCCAGAGTTCATTTCAAGTGTGCTATTTGCATTTGGAATCTGTTGCTGTCAACTCTCAAGATGAGATCCAAAGAGCTGTCACTATCAGTGAAGCAAGCCATCATTAGGCTGAAAAAACAAAACAAACCCATCAGAGAGATAGCAAAAACATTAGGCGTGGCCAAAACAACTGTTTGGAACATTCTTAAAAAGAAGGAACGCACTGGTGAGCTCAGCAACACCAAAAGACCCGGACGACCACGGAAAGCAACTGTGGTGGATGACCGAAGAATTCTTTCCCTGGTGAAGAAAACACCCTTCACAACAGTTGGCCAGATCAAGAACACTCTCCAGGAGGTAGGTGTATGTGTGTCAAAGTCAACAATCAAGAGAAGACTTCACCAGAGTGAATACAGAGGGTTCACCACAAGATGTAATCCATTGGTGAGCCTCAAAAACAGGAAGGCCAGATTAGAGTTTGCCAAACGACATCTAAAAAAGCCTTCACAGTTCTGGAACAACATCCTATGGACAGATGAGACCAAGATCAACTTGTACCAGAGTGATGGGAAAAGAAGAGTATGGAGAAGGAAAGGAACTGCTCAGGATCCTAAGCATACCACCTCATCAGTGAAGCATGGTGGTGGTAGTGTCATGGCGTGGGCATGTATGGCTGCCAATGGAACTGGTTCTCTTGTATTTATTGATGATGTGACTGCTGACAGAAGCAGCAGGATGAATTCTGAAGTGTTTCGGGCAATATTATCTGCTCATATTCAGCCAAATGCTTCACAACTCATTGGACGCCGCTTCACAGTGCAGATGGACAATGACCCAAAGCATACTGCAAAAGCAACCAAAGAGTTTTTTAAGGGAAAGAAGTGGAATGTTATGCAATGGCCAAGTCAGTCACCTGACCTGAATCCGATTGAGCATGCATTTCACTTGCTGCAGACAAAACTGAAGGGAAAATGCCCCAAGAACAAGCAGGAACTGAAGACAGTTGCAGTAGAGGCCTGGCAGAGCATCACCAGGGATGAAACCCAGCGTCTGGTGATGTCTATGCGTTCCAGACTTCAGGCTGTAATTGACTGCAAAGGATTTGCAACCAAGTATTAAAAAGTGAAAGTTTGATTTATGATTATTATTCTGTCCCATTACTTTTGGTCCCTTAACAAGTGGGAGGCACATATGCAAACTGTTGTAATTCCTACACCGTTCACCTGATTTGGATGTAAATACCCTCAAATTAAAGCTGACAGTCTGCAGTTAAAGCACATCTTGTTCATTTCATTTCAAATCCATTGTGGTGGTGTATAAAGCCAAAAATGTTAGAATTGTGTCGATGTCCCAATATTTATGGACCTGACTGTATGTATAGATACTAGGACATATAGCTGGTATTTCACGTTAGTAAACTAGATATATACCAGAATAGTAGTCCATTATAATGGTATTCATTGGCTTCATTGAGGTAATTGGTAGGTATTCCAGCATTATGTTTCAGCTATTCTGTAGTAGTTTGTATGTCCTCTTATATTATCAGTAAGTGTTTAAATATGTCCATATACTTATGCTAGTAGCACAAAGGTGGCAATACGGTAATAGCAATAGACACAAGGCCACATTATTATAATGTGCCTTTTTTTGTAAAATTTAAATTTTAATTCTTTCTCATCTGCATTTTTGTTCAAAGTAGGCATCTATCATTTCAGGTTTCCTTCTGGGTCTATTCACACTGAAGCATTGCGGTAATGCACATCTTACCACCAGCTAACGCAACGTTTTACATAAAGTGCAATGCATTTATTTACATTGGTACCCTTCCATAAATGATCAATCACTTTTCCAATCAGGGGTGGACTGACCATTTGGAAACTCGGGCACTGCCCGAGGGCCCGGGGTCAGTAGGGGGCCCCATGAGATGCCCCTGGTTCCTTTTTCATATGCTTTTTTGAGTTTGGGCAAGGACACAGGGGCCCCATAATCCCCTATTGCCCGGGGGCCCCATGAGTTGTCAGTCCGCCCCTGTTGGTACCCCAAAGAATCTAGGCTGTGTGCCACAATGCCCTTGTGCTGACATGTACCGCAGTGCACTGATGGGAACTAGTGAACTATCTATGCATTGTTGTGTGTTATATTAAAAAAAAATGCATGGCCATTTTTGCGCTAATTTCAGGTCTCTGGTTCTGCACACCTTCTGTGCTCGTTATGAGGGGCTCCCACCATTCCTGCTGGCCTATAACAGGAGTAGCTGAAAACACACAAAGGTGGGCTTAACAGCCTAGAATATCCAAGAAATACACCAATCAGGTATAACATTATAACCACTGACAAGTAATGTGGAGAGTATTGTTCGCAGTACTGATCTCCCTTATTATCTGGGCTCTGGGGGGGGCATGCGCACATTACCATATAGGTGTGGAATTGCTTCCAGATGTGATATGGTTGGGCACAGCATCGATATTTAATGTCCATACTTATTTTACAGAGTAATTTCAATCACATTGTTACAGGGTCCAACCACTCATCTTAGTTAACGGAGATTGGTGGGATCAGACTACCCCTGGCTCCGTAAACACCAATCACCATAATGACCACCCACCATAACATGACCACTCACCTAATATTAAGTAGGCCCTTTCTGGAACAGTCTCTCAAAGTTCTAGTGCACAAAGTAGTAGAGGACACAATCTGACTTTTTCTCTACTCTTTAGGATAGCTCTCCTCATACTTATGAATCAATGCCGGACTGACAACTCATGGGGCCCCCGGGCAATAGGGGATCATGGGTCCCCTGTGTCCTTGCCCAAACTCAAAAAAGCCTATGAAAAAGGTACCAGGGGCATCTCATGGGGCCCCCTACTGACCCGGGCCCCAAATGGTCAGTCCACCCCTGTTACGAATAGAAGAACTGCAACTCAATAACTTAGACAACAAGCATAGTCCCAAATAAGCTACTCTGGAGCAGGTGCTCAAAGGGTTAAATCAGCAACAGTCACTAGGATCTCTTTCTCAGGCCTGTGTACTTCAGTTGAATCCCCTTGAATTAATCCAGCTCCTTTCCAAAAGCAGGTCCTCCAGCTCTCCCTGAGCTGGGACCTTGATGAACCTCCTGTAGTCTTCAGCTAAGCAGCCCAGGAGGGCAGACAGACCCTCCTGGCTAGGTCTCTCTCCACCAGGACAAGGATCCTACTGTTGTAGGCCCCAGACTATTTATATACACCTCAGCCCCTTGCTGATCACTCTCTTGACCAGGAATTGGCTGAGGCAGCATGAATATTCAGCCCAGGGTCTGCTTCTTCCACTCCACTATGTCCCAAAACTTACCAAAACATAGGGGGAGGTAGTTGAGCCTGCAACCAGCAGAACCCAGAACAACCAAAAGCAATCAAACTTGCTCTACTGGCTACAGAGGAGCAAAAAAAAAACTAAAGTTACCTAGTTCTATTAGCAACCTAAAGTCAGCCATAGACGGAGCTCGATTCCCCAATCAACAAAGTCTATCAACATGGGTACATTCAGCCTGCCCATACATGGTTCGTATGTTGGCCATTCCCAGTTTAACTAAGAGGTTGCTACACATTGATAATCTCATTACAACAGCACCCAAAAGCGAGTGGGATATATTAGAAAGCAAGTGAACATGTTGTTCCTGAAGTTGTTGCACCGAAAGTAGAAAAAGCTGGGCAAGCATAAGGATTTTGCAAGGGCCAAATTGTAATATCTAGGTGACTGGGTCAGAGCAACTCAAAAATTGCAGCTCTTCTGGGATGTTCCTGATCTGCAGTGGTCAGAACTGACCAAAGGTGGTACAGGGATGGAAAACCGGTGAACCAGGAAAAGAGTCATGGGCTACTTAGTTGTCAGGGTGCCCGTGCTGACCCATGTCCACAGCTCAAAATGCCTGCAATGGGCATGTGAGCACCAGAACTGGACAAGACAGCAATGGAAGCAAGGTGCCCCAGTTTGGTGAATTACATTTTCTTTCAGATTGTGTGGATGGCCAGGTGCATGTGTGTTGCTTACCTGGGGAAGAGATGGCACCAGGATGCAGTATGGGAAGAAGGCAAGCTGGAGGTGACAGTGATCTGCTACTGATGGCTGGGTGCCAAATACCACAGCCAGGGGCGGACTGACAACTCATGGGGCCCCCGGGCAATAAGGGATCATGGGGCCCCTGTGTCCTTGCCCAAACTCAAAAAAGCCTATGAAAAGGGTACCAGGGGCATCTCATGGGGCCCCCTACTGACCCCAGGCATTCGGGCAGTGCCCGAGTTTCCAAATGGTCAGTCCACCCCTGGCCACAGCATACCTTCAGAGGTCTAGTGGAATCCATGTGCCGATGGGTCAGGGCTGTTTTGGTGGCAAAAGGGGGGGCTCCTCAATATTAGGTGGGAGGTCATGTTATGGTGGGTGGTCATAATGTTATGGTGATTGGTGTTTATGAAGCCAGGGGTAGTCTCATCCCACCAATCTCCAATAACGAAGACGAGTGGTTGGACCCTGTAACAATGAGATTGAAATGACTCTGTAAAATATGTGTGAACATTAAATATCGACGCTGTGTCCAACCATATCACATCTGGAAGCGATTCCGCTTCTATATGGTAATGTGTGCATGCCCCCCAGAGCCCAGATAATAAGGGAGATCAGTACTGCGAACAATAAAACAGACCCCCCTCCCTCCAGCTCGGGAGAGGTCTGTGTTTTGTACGCCTGACGATTTGTCATGTTCAGTAAAACCTCTTGTCTTTACAACAGCGATTTGGAGCTATAATAAATCTTTTCTTCTGTCAGCAGAAAGATATTACATTTGTAACAGATAAAGGTCTGTTTGATGAATTTGACTTCTTGGGACCCCAGGGGGGACTGCAAGGAATATTGTATAAATTTATAGTATATGAACCAACACAGGGTTTTAATATTGTCTCTGTTAGTAAGGCATTGGAGTATTTCATCTGTAAAGAAATGGAGAGATATATAGAAAAGCCGGGCATTTGGCATATGGGTGGTACAGTGACTTAGGGATTGTGCTTTGCAGCAGTGGGGCCCTTGGATTGACACTGGGCCAGGAGACTATCTGCATGTTCTCCCTGTTTGAGTGGGTTTCCTCCCACATTTCAGAAACGTGCTGACAGGTTAATTGGCCCTAGCATATGGATAGCGCATACTGTGAATTTTAACATAGTTACTTTCACGAGTGTTAGCATTATGGTTACATAGTTAGTCTGGCTAAAAAAAGACAAAAGTCCATCCAGTTCAACCATTAAAAAAAAAAAAGTTATAATCCTACACCCACAGTTGATCCAGAGGAAAGCAAAAAAAACCCAGCAAAGCATGATCCAATTTGCTCCCACAGGGGAAAAAAATCCTTCCTGTTCCCCCGAGAGGCAATCGGATATTCCCTGGATCAACTTTACCTACAAATGTTAGTATCCAGTTATATTCTGTGTATCTAGGAAAGAATCCAGGACTTTTTTTAAATCAATCCATTGAGCTGGTCAGAACCAACTCTTGAGGGAGTCTATTCCACATTCTCACAGCTCTCACTGTATAAAATAAAGAAAAGTGAGCGCACTTCAGTGAGCGGCTAATGCACAAAAAAGGAACTACAAGCCCTTCCAACCAGAATAGAAACAATAAAGTGCAGCGCTACAAATAATATCCAAGTGACAATTATATATGCGGTCATCAAATATAGGAATATTGAAGATGATAAACAGTTCAGTGATGGGGGACTCTCAGGGAGTATAGATGCAATCCAATCCCAGGAATAGATAAATTGCCTGCTTACCAGAAGTGCAATCTTAATACGCATGTACAGGTTACATGTAGCCGGGGTCCCATGTAGGCGCTGCTTTATAGTACCCAGATGGTCCGTCGGTGGTAAGACGATGCTGGCCTGGTCGGATCACACTGCTCCTTGGATCCACGCAGAGAACCTAAAAATGCTGGGGCTGAGGTATGGGAACTCAGTGCCAGATGTAAGGAGTAAGAATACTCATAGTGTAGTATGTTTTAAAATTATTTATTAAATCCAATAACGTAAACCATAAAAGTTACAAAACGCATGCCTGCAGCCTGTAGCCAGTATACAGCTCTCACTGTGAAGAAACCTTTCCATGTTAAAATGCTGGTAATGCTTTCATGTGTGAGTCAGTGCCCCTCATGGCCGGAGGCCAATCATCCACACGAGGCTGCACTCCAGAAGGGTAACGTCCTTGCCAGTGACACATATCTGGGCACTGACTGCAGAGACATTTTGAGAGATACCACCAGCTCTATTACACAATCTACACAATTATTTATTTATTTCAGGTACTTTTATAGCGCTGTCAATTTACGCAGCACTTTACATATATATTGTACATTCACATCAGTCCCTAACCCTCAAGGGGTGTACAATCTAAGGTCCCTAACTCACATTCATACATACACATACTAGGGACAATTTAGACAGGAGCCAATTCACCTACCAGCATGTCTTTGGAGTGTGGGAGGAAACCAGAGTACACAGAGGAAACCCACGCAGGCACAGGGAGAACATGCAAACTCCAGGCAGGAGGTGCTGTGGTTGGGATTTGAGCCAACAACCCTATTACTGCCTTTGGTGTTCTTCCAGGAAAGACTGTTGCCATCCGCATTTTTTTGCTCTAGTGTGCAAAGTGAGGAAAATGCGTGTTGCCTGGCCATGAAGAGTATAGGGGTACCCAAATCAAATCCAGTGGTCCCTAAGGGGGTAGTGCTACACCTGTGTATCGCAGCTTACCAGTCCTTCAATGATACAGCTGTATTAGTTTCTTTTTTTTTTCAGTTTCTTTTCACCCGGGGATCTTGCAGATACCTATGTTCGTGTAATGTACAATAGACCCTTCCAACCCCAGTGTCAGAGAAGAGCTCTGATGGCCATAGGAATACTCCTTGCATGTCCCTATTTGATTCCCCTATATACAGGCTTTAAAGGATAATATCTCCAAGACAGCATTACCTAAAGGACTTGTAACCGCATTTCATCATGATAACAGGGACTGGTTGCATTTATTTATTTATTTCAGGTACTTATATATCGCCATCAATTTACGCAACGCTTTACATATATATTGTACATTCACATCAATCCCTAACCCTCAAGGGGCGTACAATCTAAGATCCCTAATTTACATTCATACATTCACATACAAACTACATCACCGGCCTGATATCCAAATACCACCCAAAATGCACTCTCCGCTGCTCACAAGATCTCCTTCTCTCTAGTTCCCTAGTCTCCTCCTTCCATGCCCGCCTCCAGGACTTCTCCAGGGCCTCACCCATCCTCTGGAACTCCCTACCCCAATCCATCCGACTATCACCTACTCTCCTCTCCTTTAGGCGCAGCCTGAAAACCCACCTCTTCAGGGAAGCCTACCCCACCCCCTGCTAACTGCCGATCTCCTCCACTCTTCCTACCACTCTATCTCCCACAGCTATTCCTCCCGTACCACTATCCCCTCCCTCCTAGATTGTAAGCTCCAAGGAGCAGGGCCCTCGAACCCCTCGTGTATCGTACTGTATTGTTATTGTTCTGTCTCGTGTTTTGTCTCCCATTGTAATGTACAGCTCTGAGCGAACTGTTGGCGCTTTATAAATACTGTATAATAATACTAGGGTCAAGTTAGACATGAGCCAATTAATCCACAAGTATTGGGATATTACAGTATAGCAATATCCTAATATCTAGTAGCAGTACGGAGTGGTCAGTTTTCTGAAAATAAGAGCTGTAATAATATAGACAACTAGAGATCAGAAGAGGGCAGTCAAGTTCAGGGAAATACAGATAGTATTGGCCATGTACAGACAGAAATGAACACCCAATGTCGCCCAAAAGCTGATCTTTGCTGACTTGGCAAGAATCTCCACCTGTTCTCCTGAAAGGACAGGATGTCTGAAAAGAAATATCTCCATATATCATACACCTTGTGTTACTAGATGTGTTTGATGTTTCACACGTATGTGTATATATCTATAATACAGGCATGCTAGTAATAGTCTTTTACATCTATTTATGGATTATGAAATTCTTCCAGAATTATTATTGTTTTTTTTTTTCTATTGTTTTCATTGGCACTATTATATTCCAAAGTCTTTAAAAAAGAACCCCAGTTAGGAACTAGTTCAAATTAAAAAACTAAAAAATGCTAATACAGCATATAAAAACTACAACCGGCTCTGGGAAAGAAATGTTTGTTTATGTGCCCCCATTCTTCTAAGGACACGTAGGTGTGTAGGTATGATGGGTACATCTTGTGCCAACCTGGTGACACCCAACACCCAGTAAATACACACAAGGATGACAGTGCAAGAGGCATGGCCCAGCTTTGTATTTTGTCACCTGAAGCTTTAAAGGGTTACTCAATAAGGCACAAGCCGACACGGTGTTTGTATGGGTGATACTGTTTAAAGATTACCTAACCAAAGCTTTCTGAACAGTAAGGCTTCTTTCAGACCTGCGGTAATGCTTACAGCACTCTGAATAGCAATTGCTTTTCAGAGGGCAGTATATCAGCAGTTGGCAGGCATTCGGGAGGTGCTATTGCTGCCTCATGAAGACCTTTTTTTTTCATTCTTATCTTTAAATTGCTGAGCAAGTTTACAATGCAAGACTGTGCCACAACTCGGCTTGTGGCCCCTTGAACTCAATGGGTGAGTCTGACAGGCACTGCCACCTGTCAAAATTGTCACCCCAAGTTAAAAATGTGTATAGCCCTGTCCAACTGTATTGTCACAATTCAGGTGAGTGGCCAGGAGGGGGGTAAAACAGCATCTCAACAGCCTGTTTTAATTACCACCTGGCCATTCATCTGAAAGACCCTAATACTGCTGAAATTATAGATTAAGGTGGAGATGACAGCAGAGGAGAGCAGCATTGTGTAAAAATGCTGTTTGATCCTGTCTTCTCTGATCTTCCCCTTCTTCTACTGCCCCCTTCTTATCTCCTGATAAGAGATATCATGTGGAGTCAGTTTGGTGTGTATTGCTAGAGAGGTTTTTATTTTCTTGGGGGAGTGCATGTGATCAGCACAGTGCTAATCAGCACTGTCCAGACAGAGGTCAGGGGTTCTGCATCCTATTAGAGTAAAATGAAAACTCCTCCTACAAGCTTTAACCAGTGCTCTGCTGGTCACTGATAGAAGTCACAAGACAGCTGTATACTGCTGATGAGAAAAGGTATTTAGAAGTATATATTTACTAAAATAATTGCACTTCCATGTTCTGTGTACTGTGGGAGACCATATATTGGGAATGCAGGGTCCAGGGTTTAGTAAAACTTTAAAGGGAAAACACACAGTTCTTTAAGCAACATGCTTGGAAAATGCTTTGAATCTGCACATGTAGTGTCTCGCCTGTAAGATGTACTAAAGAAAGAGTGACCTTTAGAAAGAAAAAAAAATGTTGTTAAATTACATTTCACACCTCTTCATTCTCTTTGTAAACTATACCCAGGGGATTAACCTCAACAACATACATACTAGACCAGGCATCACTAAATGGGGGACTGGGGTCCGGATACGGAGCAAGTCACTGTCCCATCCGGACCCTTGCAGTCCCGCCATTTAAGAGCCTTTTCTTCCCCCAGCTGTCTCGCGGCCATCCTCACAGAGCTGACAGCGGGAGGCAGGTCAGTTCTGGATGGAGGGTGGGAGCTGCCTGAGGTTAACAAGCAGGTGATTGGTTGCTAGGATGAAAGGCAGTCCTAGCAGTCAATCACTGTCTGTGTAAGGTAGGACAGTGGGGGGGGGGGGAGTTAATGGGGTCAAGGACATTAGTGTGAAGGGGACCAAAGACAGTAATGTGGGGGCTGAGGACTGGGGAGTGTGGGGGCTGAGGACATTAAAGTGGGAGGGGTTGAGGAAAGTGGCATGCTAGACCACTGAGGACAGTAATGTTGGGGCTGAGGACAGTAATATGGGGGGTCTGGGGACAGTAATGGGGTTAAGGACATTAGTGTGAAGGGGACCAAAGACAGTAATGTGGGGGCTAAGGACTGGGGAGTGTGGGGGCTGAGAACATTACAGTGGGAGGGGTTGAGGGCCACTGAGGACAGTAATGTGGGGGCTGAGGACAGTAACATGGGGGGGTCTGGGGACAGTAATATGGGGGCTAAGGACTGGGGAGTGTGGGGGCTGAGAACATTACAGTGGGAGGGGTTGAGGAAAGTGACATGGAGGGTCACTGAGGACAGTAATGTGGGGGCTGAAGACAGTAACATGGGGGGTCTGGGGACAGTAATGTGGGGGCTAAGGACAGGGGAGTGTGGGGGCTGAGAACATTACAGTGGGAGGGGTTGAGGAAAGTGACATGGGGGGCCACTGAAGACAGTAATGTGGGGGCTGAGGACAGTAACATGGGGGGTCTGGGGACAGTAATGTGGGGGCTAAGGACTGGGGAGTGTGGGGGCTGAGAACATTACAGTGGGAGGGGTTGAGGAAAGTGACATGGAGGGCCACTGAGGACAGTAATGTGGGGGCTGAGGACAGTAACATGGGGGGGGGGTCTGGGGACAGTAATGTGGGGAGATGATGTAAAAAGGGGCAGAGTACACTTGAGTGAAGGGGGCAGAGGACAGTACTGTGCTTAATCCTTTATCCTAGTCCTGTGAGACCTTCGGAGCAGCCAGGAGGGCTGGTAGTGTCTGCAGACTGTGGAGCTGGGTTCTACAGGGGACAGGAGATACTTCTGCATGTAGTTGACAAGTTGAACTGATTTTCAAAGGGGCTGCGAGTTTCTCGCCTATAAGGGGCTGTTGCTACTGATCCACAAAGACTGACAGCTTTGAAGGAAAAGAACAATCCAGGATCTGTTTCTGTAAAAAGGAAGTTGATTCAATTAAGTTGGGCATCCCATAATCTCTTTTACCCTATCCAAGTTATTTCCCCTTATAAAATATCAAAAAAGAGACGTTCAAGGACTGTTCACTGACCGTGGATGCAAATATGGAAAATGCATGTTGCCTGGCTGTGTGGAGCTTAGGGGTACTTAGAAACACAGTGGCCCTCACAAGGGTAGTGCTACACGAAAAAAAAAGTGGCCCCCTCCTAGGTTGATGCTTGGTTTAGATAGATAGATTTAGTTTTCTATTGTTATACGTACATTTGGTTTGCACACTGTAATCAGTGTTGCTGTGTTCTGCTAGTCAGGTCTGCTAAGTGTGATCAGCTGCTCCCTCTGCATCCAGAAAGCTTGAGAAGCTTCTGGATTATAGGTGTGGAGCATTACAGATGGCTGCATGAATATTGATACAGCTCTGGCCTATCCCAGAGATGCAAGCTGTGATTGCATGTTGGGTAACTGTATATTTTCAGTGAGCACACTGTACTCAGGGTCTTTTCCTGTATAGGATTGGTCCAGCCTGGAGGGGGCATGCTGCCCTCCCAGGCAATTCTGCGGCATTTGCTGTCGTAGGCTTCAGGTGGGCAACCGTAGGGCCTGAATGCTGAGATCTAGGTTCTGTAGGAGCTAACTGAGGGGCCGTCTACTGAAGATCTGGTCTGGTATCACGGTGGAAGGCAACCATCTGTCCTTGGACCTTGTGAGTACAGACACCTCTGAAGGAATCTTAGAGACTTTGTGCTGCTAAAACTCCTCTGGTGCTAGAGAGTCAGCTGCGGATCTAGCTAAAGGGGACAACGGCTGCTTTCTCATAGCTGAAGTCTACTGTTTGTTTCAAGCACAGACTTCATCATAGCTTATCTGAAAGAATACCTCAATTGTACATAGTTCTTGTTTTTGGAGTATCCCATCTAATTCCCTTAACCCTATCAAAGTTCTCCAAAAATAAAAACAACAAAAAAAACACCCCTAGACTGGTCATTGAAGAAACGTGTGAATGAGCCTATGGGCCTGGCTGTGGCAAGCATGCAGTTCCCCTCCCCTCTTGAACCATACCAGGCCACATACCTTCAACATCAATATCTTGTTTAAAAATTCATGTAAATCCATCGTCAATCCCGTCATGCAGTTCCCCTCCCCTCTTGAACCATACCAGACCACATACCTTCAACATCAATATCTTGTTTAACCATTTCCATACCGGGCAATTTTCCCCCTTCCTGCCCAGGCCATTTTTCAGGTTTCTGCGCTCTCACGCTTTGAATGACAATTGCGCGGTCATACAATATTGTACCCAAACTAAAATTTTATCATTTTCTTCACACAACTAGAGCTTTTTTTTGGTGGTATTTAATCATCGCTAGGGTTTTTATTTTTTGCTAAATTAACAAAAAAAAATGACAATTTTGAAAAAAAACCACGTTTTTCTTTGTTTCTGATATGAAAGTTTGCAAATAAATAATTGTTCTTCATAAATTTAGGCCGAGATGTATTCTACTACATGTCTTTGGTGAAAATAACCCAAATTAGGATGTATTATTTAGTTTGTAGGAAAGTTATAGAGTTCACAAACTATGGTATAGATCTGAATATTGATCAATCCTGAAGTACTGACAGCCAATCTAATTTCTTGAGGTCCAAGAATGTCAGAATACTACAGATATCCCCCAAATGACCACTTTTTGCAAAGTAGACAGTCCGAGGTACTTCATAAGAGGCATGGCGAGTTTTTTGAAGTTGTATTTTTTTTGTCATAATTTTTCGGAAAATTAAAAAATAAAAAAAAGTATTTTCACAATTTTTTTCTACATATTGTCACCAGTGCAGTACAGCGTCATCATATAACTGGCATGGTGGTGATCAGGGACACTGACTGGTGACAGTATGAAAAAAAAAATATATATATATTTTTTTTTATTTTAAATTTTTTATTAATTTTTTTTTTTTTTTAAGATTTTTTTTTCATATTTCACTATGTCCAAAGTAGTACAATGTTACCATAGTAACATTGTACTACTTTGGGGAAGTGATCAGTATTTTTTTTTTTTTACACAATTTGCTTATAGCAAAGAATTACTTTGCTATAAGCAAGCATTTACCTGAATGACATCGATTCATTCAGGGTTTGTTTTTTTTTGTTTTTTTGTGCTTAGCTGTGATTTGGCCACAGCTAATCACATGACATGTGCATGTGACCTGCTGTGACCATTCACAGCCAGACACTAGTATACAATGGATGGCATGAATGAAGCCATCCATTGTATACAACTGTCATGTGACCTGCTGTGATTGGTCACAGCAGGTCACATGGTGACGGCAACGGGGGCCGGTACTCAGATCTGTCATCGGCCGTGTCCGAGGTACACGGCCGGTGACAGATCGCGCCACTGCGCGGCTCTGCAAGCGTGCGAACTGCGCATGTGCGGGATGACGCCATATGGCGGCCTCCCAGAAAGCTAATACATTTTTACGGATGCCACTTGGCCATAGGCCGGGCGTCAAATGGTTAAAAATTCATGTAAATCCATCGTCAATCCCGTCATGCAGTGATGCAGATCCACATCAATCACAATTATTGACGCCTACTGACTAACGCAATCTGTGATATCACTGATCAAATACGGTCAATAAGAATATAATAGAATTGGGTCACAGGAGAGCCCACCTGTTTGTCTATTTTATTAGCAAGGATTGGGAGATATCATTTATAGCAAGTGAGCGACGAATGACAGGATTAACATTGTACATTGTGGGACTTTTTAGGGGTTTTTTAAGGACTTGTCAAATAATGTCAGTATGTTTTTTTACCGTTAACAATTTTTTGTGAATGAGTTGGGGTACTATTTACCCGGTACTCATTTGCATCAGAGTGGTCGGTATCTGGGGGCCCCCTTATTGTTAAAGGGGGTTTCCAGATTCTGGTAAGCCCCCATTCCCTAGACCCTCCTTATCAACATGGGGACAAGGTGCTTTGCCAGGAGCTCCCTCCTCACAAGGTACCCCCTCTCCCATGTAGAGGGCATTTGGCATGGTATGGTTTGGGAGGTGAGGGCACATGCTTGTAAACCTTCCTTTCCTGAGCAGTCAGGCTGGATGTTTGGATCAGGGTCTGATGTGAATTTTTATTCATTTTTTTTTTTTTTTATCATGAGTTTCCCCCATAAAATCCATACTAGGCCTGAAGGGTTTGGCATCCATATTGGGGGACTACATGCAGTTTTTTCTTTTTACACAATCCCTGCTACTTTTCTTACATTCCCATGTGAGCCAGGAGTCCCTGTCTGACAGCTGAATGGGTTGGCAGGGATGAGTCCTGGTTGTTAGGAACCGGCAGCTGCCTTCTTCCTAACAACCAGCCTGATGGAAGCTGTCACATTAAGCAGCAGTAGTAATACTGATACTAAATGTATTACTGACCGCTGCTGCCAGAGGTTTAACTCATTCAAACACCAATTTAGTTAAACTTTTTGCCAAATTTCCAAACAAGTAAAATTTGGTCCAAACCAGCAGCTCATACCTGGTCAATTCAGCAGTTTGGTGAATGATCTGGAACAACACTTCTAGAATAACAGGCCCGTGGCGACTTTCCTCCCAGCTGACAGAGGGAACAGTCTTCTCTCTAAACATAGTGAAGGCACAGTATCAGGGGCGGACTGACAACTCATGGGGCCCCCGGGCTAGTGGGGATCATGGGGCCCCTGTGTCCTTGCCCAAACTCAAAAAAGCCTATGAAAAAGGTACCAGGGGCATCTCATGGGGCCCCCTACTGACCCCGGGCCTCAGGCAGTGCCCAAGTTTCCAAATGGTCGGTCCGCCCCAGCACAGTATACAGTAGCTCTCTAAAGTGGCTCATGTCTCCTCCTCCTTTGCAGAATCCTTGCAGAACCTTCCTTCCTCTGACATCAAATTAAAAAAAGCATTACTGTTAGAATCAAATACATTTAGCATTGCTGAAACATTTGAGGACATTTTATGGGTTGGATAGGAGTATTGTTGAAAGGAAAAACATCTCAGAGATTATTAGGGTAAATCACAATATAAAGTCTACAATTTCTCATGTCTTTCTCAACCTGCAAGATGCTATAGCATATTGTGCAGCTATTGTCATCATTGGCTTTTCTCCTCGCAGTAGAATGTGGAGTTTCCCTTTATTTTCTACAGAGAGGAAGCCCAAGGTTAGAGTGGAGAGTCTCTGTAAGTGAATGTCTCTCCCTGCTGTATTCAGTACTTGGAGCATCATAGTAGGAAGTGGGTCTCATGCTCTAGGACCCCCTGACCACACTGTTGGCATGGTCTACTCTCCTTGGGCTCATAGGTCTGACTGTGCACCCTGATTCGATTTCCAGGCTGAGGGGACCAGTCTGAACAGGCTCAGGATCTGTCGTCACTGGGGTCTTGTAGCATCTCCAGGTATGGGGCCAGTTTGTAGTCTGTCCAGCAAGTAGTTTGCTTCTGGGAGTTTATTTAGTTTCTCAATTATTTGACATATTTTTCTTTTAAATTGTTCATCATGTCCTTTATTTGAGATAGTGTCAGGCCACATTGTTGGAAGTTTTGGATGGAAAAGGTATTAATGAGTTGTTGCAGGTTACATGGATTAACCTGGACCTTGTTGGTCAGTAACTTTTTGGTGGTATGAGTTTATGGCTGCTGTTTTGTAAGTGATCCCAGTGTCATATCACACTCTTATTGTCTATAAGTGTAGCACCAGTGTAGTGGTAGCCAGGCAAACAGCAACATTAACTCATCTGGCTCAGTAAACAGTCTCGGGGTTGCCTTTTTTTAAAGTTTATTGCAGATTCACATGGATGGGGCTTAGGGAAGTTGTGCAATACTCAAGAACACAAAACAAGAATGTGAAGACACTCGTCCTTTTTCATCTTCTTCTCAGAACAGTGCCTTCAGCATTAAGACATAAAGTGGACAGCACTGGGACACCATCAGCAATGTCCCAGGCCAGGAAAGCCTTAATGTTAGTGTACCAGGGGTTAAGAGCAGCTACAGTCACTAGGATCCATCTCTCAGGTCTGTATTCAGTGTCTGTGGGAGCTGGATGCCTTCCTTCAGGCTCAAGCAGTCTCCTCAGTGAATTTTCCAGACCAGATCTCCAGTAAAACCCCTCTCACAGCTTCAAAAGGATTCGTAGAAGGATAGGCCCCCCAGCTATGCCCAGCTTGGACCTCGATGAGACGAGCAGAATATTCAACTGAACTTCCTAGAAGGGCAATAGCCCTTCTGGCTGGGAACCTCTACTCCTGGGGAAGAACCCTGCTCTCTAAGGCTCCAAACTATATATACACAACCTCCCCAGCCACCATTTGGGCACACTCCCCAGAGATTGGCTGGTGCTACGTAAATATTCAAGCTGCTTGTTTGACTTTCCTACTCACTACATTCTGGAAGGCTTCAAAAGCGGGAAGCAATCAAACCCACAGCTGCAGAGCCCATAGTGGTCCAAAGCAATCACATGCTGCTCTGCTGATTACAGGAGAGCCATAGAGCTAAATTTGCCTAAGGCAAGCCATAGATGGTACAAATTTATTTCCTGCAACCACGGGAAAGAAATTTGTTTGATTCCCCCATCAACACAGACACTGCTGACAGGGGAATCCTTGGCATCCCGAGCCATTGTGTGCTTTTACAGCTGCTAGCAATACTCACTGTCTTCTCCCGCGGGGGAAGTTGTCCCCTATAACAGCCGCTAGCAATAATCACATGTAAAATTCAGCAGGCTGGTTGTACCCAGGTTGATCAATTGAGAGGGTGCTACATAAGCGGTCAAGGGAAGCTGTCCAGCTCCAGACAAGCATTGTTGGCGGTTTTCTGCTGGACTTGGAGGAAATTACCAAATTCCAGATGGAATGTTTCTATTTAGTTGGAGTCTCATTTGGGATGAGTTGCAAAAAGGGCCCTATACTTCACTGCCATAAAGCAGAATTGAAGACTTTGATCTAGATTCTTACCACTGATTTTAGGCGGTACAGCGGTCTCCTGATGTTATAGAAGGTGCTGCATTGCTGCACGCCATGACTTTCAGAGCTTCTATGGCTGGCTTCAAACTTCCTTCTATGTATAGCTTTTAGCTCCAATAAGAGTGCAGTTCTTTATGTAAACTATGTATTAAAATAATAGGAAGTCATTCTGATTATAGCAGAAACCTTACCTCAGTGTCATACAAGGTTAAGCCGGCCCTACATGGATTGAAATTCGGCCTGTTCAGCAGGACCTGGCTAAATTTCAATCCATGTATGGGCTGGATGGTTGTACACATGTCAATCTATGTTAGGTTTTTCCCAAACAATCAGTGCCGCTGGCTATAGCTCCTTACCGGCAGAATACAATAGCTCAGTGGGAGCGATTCCCCCATTCACATTGAATGTGTGGATGGGGGAATTGGCTCTTTTTTTTCATTCAACCTGCTGGCTGAATAAAGAAAGTGAATCGTGTTTGGCCTGCCTTAGTCCTGGTGCTGAGGAGGCCATAGCCAGTTCATTGGTGTTTATGTTACAGAGAGTTGGAGGGAGGCTGCAGAGAGGATACAACTCTGTATACCTCCATGGGATTGCCAGAAGTGCTCATTTCTTCCTAATAATGTTTTATCTTATCTCCATGCAGGTGGAATTGACTGGTAATAGCATATATGAGTATATCCATCCTTCGGATCATGATGAGATGACAGCAGTACTCACAGCTCATCAACCTATCCACCCGCACTTACTGCAAGGTAACTTACTGCTGTATGTGTTTTATTATTGGAAGCATTGATCAAGTATAGATATTGGTACCATTCCATTCCATTACTGCAGAAGAAGTTGTGCATGGAAGATTCTCTTTCACCACTATACCAAATTCTGGTTGTGCAAATATGCAACATATTCATCTTAATCCAGTGAGGGGATCCACCACCGCTAGTGGCTATGCACTCACCAGAAAGCTACCGGTAAAGTAGCATTATTGTTGATCACATAGGAGAAAACCTCAAAGATCCATATATGTAAACCGGACCTCTCCAATGGATATTGGTAAACCTCAGATCAAAACAAGGGGGGAATCCTCCTAAAGAAAAAAGCTCACCACAGGAGCCCAGGATTCGGCATACAGTAAAGTATTTATTACAAATTATATAAAAACAATCCACGTGGAATGATTCATAACATGTATGGGTATACCCCTGAGGACATGCATGCACACGAAACACGCTGGGTGGAGCCTTACGTGCTGACGTCAAGCCCGGAGCGGGGGCCATCTTGGTATGTGTTTGTAACACATGTTATGTATCATTCCACGTGGATCCTTGATGTTTTCTCCTTTGTGATCTGCAAAAATGCTACTTTACCAGTAGCTTTCTGGTGAGAGCACAGCCACTAGCGCTGGTGGATTCCCTCACTGGATTAAGAGCACCTTTTTTGAACATCCAGCATGGTATTGCTGTGACTTGTAGTACCATGGGCACTTTTGTCATTACTGTTTCTGCAATTTATTTCATCACTGAATGGACATATATGTATCACTTCATTATTATTTATATGTCATTATTTTTATGTTATTGTTCACACTTTTATTGAGTATTTGTTCAAGCGTTTTTATGGCACTTAATGATGATGTTTAATGCTTAGTGCTGCACTTTATTATACAATTTTTATGGGATTTGTTGCCTTTACCCTTTGTGTTAGCAGCTTCTAGATTATCAGCGCTCGCCATATACTTTGCAAACATACTCATCTGTCAATGTTATAAAAAAAAAAAAAAAAATTTATATATATACATATATATATATATATATATATATATATATATAAATTATTTATTTATTTATTTATTTTTTATAACATTGACAGATGAGTATGTTTGCAAAGTATATGGCGAGCGCTGATAATATATATATATGTATACATGGTATATTCTACTGCAGAAGAGCAATAGATATAACAAATGTTTCACATCAAATGTAATTATATGATGGAGAGCGAGTGAGTGTGCGAAAATGTAGTAATTGCCATCACAGTTTTTCAGCCCTGGGAAAACAGTAAAATGTCTATTTTTTGGGTGGAGTAGACTTTAATAGAAATTGAGGAAGCAAATGATGTCAACATTTTGGGCTGAGCTTTTTTTTCTGGGATCAATATAATATTGCTCACTGTTCTGCGTGATTGATAGTCTAGCTTTATTTTGGGATTGTGTGTTGGATTTTTGGCCTTGCTAATACTGAGCACTATTATTTCTGGTCAATGTATTTTTATTTCCAAACACAATCCATCAACGCTATGAAGAGTTTTCCAAAGTCTGGATATGGCTCGGGGTTTCTGTTGGAAGATATGCTACACAGCAAAAGTACATTGAATGCAAGAATGAATGAAGAAGAATCTGCAGAAAAACTGTCAGCAAAATGTGATGAGTGTTTAAGGAGTGATTTCACTTTTGTTGAGAAAAAAACCTTTCCCTCTGGGTGATCTACGTACATTGCAGGGATTTTAACAAACGTTTTGCAGATTCCTACCTTTTGTTGTTCTGAAATAGCTGTTTGTTTGTCTATGAAACTAATGGGAGTGATTTTTATAATTATCAACCAGCTGCTGCATTTGCAAGGTTCTAATGAGGAAAGTGGCAGGGTCTTCATCCCTTTAGACATGATTTCACTTTGGGGGTATCTCACCAAAAATGACATTTTTGTTGTAGGGGATGTCCAAAATCTGACTTGCTTAGCATTCTAACATTGGTCAGTATAAACTAGTGATGTTTGTGACAGGGTTACCTTAAAAGAAACCCTAAGAGAATAGACGCTCCAACTGATGATAGCTGCTTTTGAAAATGTTGAGTACCTTGCTGTAGCCACTTGTTCCCTATTTTAAAAACTGATAAACATACAACACCAGCTGGCTTATATTAAATGGAACAATGAGTCCTTGATCAGCTTAGGACCCATTCACACCAGCAGCTGCTGATGTGCGCTGTGTCTGGAAAGATGTCTATATGCTGAAAACAGCACATCACACTGTAACTTTTTTTTTGTTCAAACAGCCCAATGCACCTGGTGTGAACAGGCACCTAATGAAAATCTTATATACATGTTTGGAGAAAACTAATACACAAAGTCACACAGGGGTGGCCTGGGGGAGCTGCTGGCGAGAATCAGTAGATTCTTGCCAGCGGTTCTAAACACTGCCTGCACACAATTACAATGTGGCACTTCAGTTCCTAACCATGTAAAATGGGATGCCAGTCTCATGTGAGGGTTTAAACCCTGCTGGCTAACCTATATTGGGGGGTGTAATCATTCAGGTGAGCCATTGTTCCCCTTACAGAGTGGGAACTGCACATCTCCTCTCCTACTCTGTCATCATTGATCTTAACAGGAACACTCCCTTCATAGGCACTTTGTGTGACTAATGGTGTAACGCATATAGATGCGCAGAATTAAAAAAATTGTACCAACGCCACGGAGGGAGTGATGATGTCACTGCTGTGGCTCCGCCCTATGCATTTCATCCAATACGATGTCGTCACTGGGGCAATGGAAATACTCTTAACGGCCTTAGCTGTATCCCCATTGCCCCAGTTGATGACGTCCTATTAGACGAAACGTGTCAGCAGGAGCTACATCGGTGACATAGAAACAAAGAAGCATAGAACAGTGAAGTCAGAAAAAGACTGAGTGGTGTTTGTTTTACATTTGTGAGTAGCCTTTATATTTTATTAAAATGTGGTCATTTTAATACTGCACTATAAGAGACCTTCCACTTCTTGTTTGGCATTAATCTGGAGCCGATTCACCCCGTTGAAGTACTGATTTTGGTTTGATCCACCCAATTTGGGTTTTGTCCCTGTATACGCAGTCAGACCGCCGTTCTTTGAGGTTTGAGAATCTAGTAAGCTGGGTGTGATTTTGTATGCACACAGGTGGTGAAGATTTTGCTTACTTCTGGGATCTTTCGGGCTGTTTCATTCACACTTGGCTATGGACTGTTAACAGCACTTTTTAAACACCTTGTATGGACATTTTTTTTGTTCGCTTTTATTTTTCTTTGCATATGCACTTTATTGGTCACACAACCCAATTTTTGCTAGTTTTATATATATATTTGATGTCGCTGGATGTCGCTCCATTTCCTCAAACTGAACCTTTCCAAAACCGAGCTCCTAATCTTCCCCCCAGCCCGCGCCCCCCCCCCACCCTCTCCATCATGACCAACAACGCCACCATCAGTCCCACCCCGCAAGCCAAAGTACTAGGTGTCACTCTAGACTCAAACCTGTCCTTCCAACCCCATGTCCAATCGTTGGCAAATTCATGCAGGCTCCACCTCCGCAACATCTCCAAAATACGTACGTTCCTAACCCCAGACACTACTAAACAACTCATTCATTCCCTTATTATCTCACGTCTGGACTACTGCAACTCCCTTCTCACCGGCCTACCCCAACACAGGCTATCCCCGTTTCAGTCTATCCTGAACTCAGCGGCCAGACTCATCCACCTTACCAACCGCTCCTCTTCTGCCACCCCCCTCTGTCATTCCCTCCACTGGCTCCCCATTGCCCAACGCATTAAATTCAAACTACTAACACTGACATACAAAGCCATTCATAACGCTGCCCCAAACTACATCACCGACCTGATACCCAAATACCACCCTACCCGTAATCTTCGCTCCTCACAAGACCTCCTACTTTCTAGCTCCCTGGTCTCCACCTCCCACGCCCGACTACAGGACTTCTCCAGGACTTCCCCCATCCTCTGGAACTCACTACCCCAATCCATCAGACTGTCACCTACCCTCCTCACCTTTAGGCGCACCCTGAAAACCCATCTCTTCAGGGAAGCCTACCCCACCCTCACCTAAGAGCCGATCTCCTCCACTCCTCCTACCACTCCATCCCCCACAGCCACTTCCTCCTGTACCACTATCCCCTCCCTCCTAGATTGTAAGCTCGAAAGATCAGGGCCCTTGACCCCCTCGTGTATTGTATTGTTACTGTATTGTCGCATGTTCTGTCCCCCACTATATTGTAAAGTGCTGAGCAAACCTTTGTGGTGCTATATAAACACTGTATAATAATAATATATTTGTATGTGATATATAGTGAGTGCGGTTAGTGTTGAAATATTGAATTGTACTCACTTTATGCCGTTTTCCTTTTTTGTTTGTGGCACATTGCACAATCAGTTTTGGTTTAGTAAAAATTAGACTTTGTTATTTTTTGCTTTGGTTGTTTTTCCTAGCTAACTTTGCTGTCACCTCCATTCCAGGCCTGTGTCTCTACAATCACTTGAACAGTATAAAGCATGGGGGGTTCACAGCCAGGAGCAGATTCAGGGAGGTTCTCATCATCACAGGCGAGTCCACATTATTGGATGCAGCAATTGAAAGCAGCTGTTGGGATTTGAGGCAAATTATGATAAACATTATTTCACATCTCTACATCCTCGTCTAGTACAAAGCGTCCAATCTGCATGTTTCACACTATTCATTCTCTTTCTGACAGACTCTCTATAATTGTTAGCTCACTTTTCTAATTGTGGTCAATTTCACAACAAGCAAAACAAAATGTCTTCTGGGCTAACCAGCTCCAGTACATGTCAAGTTCTGTGAGGCTGACTGTCGTACATATTCTATATTGCCAAAAGTATTGGGATGCCCGCCTTTACACGCACATGAACTTTAATGGCATCCCAGTCTTATGAAGGCCATACATGGGTCGAATTCCCAACAAATTTCTTTTGAAAATCAGAATTTTCGTGCGTTTTGTAATCCGATGGTGCCACCATTGATTTCGAAATTCAACCAACCAAGCCTTCAATTTCACCTCATGTTGCTATAGAAAATAATTTTCGTGGCCAAGAATTTTCTTTTCTTTCCAGGTCACAGCTCAGGCTTATTTCTTTTACATTTATATTTCTTGCATGATTCTCCCATCATTGATTCAAAATTCATTCATTTTTCAAAAAATTTCCAACATGCCTGATCACTCAAACTCGATGGTTACACAAAAATCGGCAGTTTCTGTGACCCACTAATCGTGCGAAATTCAAACAAAAATTCTTAGAAAGTATTTTCAAAAGAAAATTCTTTCGGAATTCGACCCATGTATGGCCAGCTTTAGTCCGTAGGGTTCAATATTGAGTTGGCCCCACCCTTTGCAGCTATAACAGCTTCAACTCTTCTGGGAAGGCTGTCCACAAGGTTTAGGAGGGTGTCTATGGGAAAAGAGCAGCTTATTCAGTAATTAAACTAAACTGAAATGTTCTTTATTACAAATGGAATAACAAAGACTGTATGTGTTAAGAACATTTCACCTATACATGAGAACAGATAACCACCCCCCCTTTCCCTCAAATAATGCAAAAGCTTCCTGCAAATATACATTTTCATTTCGGGACAATGTTGATCCAGAAGCATATATTACTCTATGAAGAGCTTGATTAATGTTCTGATTTTCAGGTGTGAATTTATCTATAAATGAAGGGATTGTGTATTTTTTGGAGGTTTGTAACACTTCCTTACTTGAAGATGCTGCTGATGAAGAAACACTTTGTGATGATCCAGAAGCAGCAGAAAGAGTGTTTCTGGAATGAGAAAGCTGGAGGGAAAATTTACTTGCACTTTCATTATGGTCCTCACCATTTCATTCCATAAAGTAATAGTTAATGTCTTTAGGGCACCTTTGGCATGCAAGGATGCGTTTTGCCATCTTTGTAGCATTTGGAAAAGAATATTTTTTCTCACAATATTTACACATTGAAACTTTGCTCTCAGCAGAAATTACACTGTGGAAATGTTTCCAAACTCTAGATGTTGGTCTCCCCATTTTACTGAGAGGAGGAAAAGAAAAAACAATTTACTGACCAGACCATAGATAAGCATAATGCTGTGAAAACAGTATAATATCTGGGGCTTAACCAGGACCAATAGCCCACCTTGATATGTAATGGAAATGATAGTCTTTTTAATTTTACTTATTATTATTTATTTCAGGTACTTATATAGAGCCGTCAATTTACGCAGCACTTTTACATATATATTGTACATTTACATCAGTCCCTAACCCTCAAGGGGTGTACAATCTAAGGTCCCTAACTCACATTCATACATACACATACTAGGGCCAATTTAGACAGGAGCCAATTCACCTACCAGCATGTTTTTTGGAGTGTGGGAGGAAACCGGAGTAACCGGAGGAAACCCACGCAGGCACAGGGAGAACATGCAAACTCCAGGCAGGTGGGGCCATGGTTGGGATTCGAACCAATGACCCTAGTACTGCCAGGCGGAAGTGCTAACCATTTAGCTACTGTAATGCCTTATTTTTCTTACAAAGTCATTATAAGTCCTAGAGTTCCACAAAATCCAAAACAGCACAGGCGGCAGCCTTCCGCAGAGTGTGACCAGCTCTGTGGGGAAGACAAGGAAGAACAGGAAGCGCCAGCAAAGTGCAGTTAGAGGCCTCTAGAAGGAGCAAGCAGCTCCAAGTGCATATCCTGACAGCCTGACACTGGTCCCGGTCCTCTCCTCTTTCCGGTGACGTCACTTCTGCCCATGCGGTCCAAGCTGGTTCTGGTGCACTTCCTGATGTACGCAGAGCAACCTGGCTCTTTCAATAAACCATCTTATATACATACTGCACTCAGCTGGCACCTCCTGTTCTTCCCTTACAGGCTTAATGCTGTGATGATGGAGAACATTAATAGGAATCATTTAAAAGTTAAAAAAGATAAACTCATTTGTCAGACAAATTTGCCCTCTTACCTATCAATTAAGGCCTGAGAGGACAGAAACTATCATCTACTGTATCCCAACAATCACTCAACTGTAGGAGGTGCAAGATGGAGCCCACAAGCAAACTAAACTGGAGGCTTTTCCCTGCAGTACCCCCTAGTGGCAGAAAAGAAGTACAGTGTTACTAGAATTGTATTCCAAGATTTGCTTATCTTCAGCTGAGAGAACTTGCAGATAATTTAAGACTTTACATAAAACCTCAGAAATATTTTATTGAGGTCTTCATGTTATATAGTTTGAATGCCATGTAATGGATATATTATTTATAATTGTAAAAGAACATATTCCACACTTTCCCGGAGCTTTCCCAGAAAAAAACAAAAAAAGTCTTTTAAAAAAAACAGTTTTTTTTGTTTTTTTTTCATTTTTTACCTTCCCATCTCTACATCAAGCATGCACACTTTACCTTCCACTTGCACGGAAACTTCATTGTGCTAGTGGATAAAAGTGACACACAGGCAATCATATTCTTGCTGGGGAGATTGTATTGAACTTCATATACTGTTTTACATATAGACTGTAAGCCATTTTTTAAATTTTCAATTGTCTCAATAAAGTCTTTTAGTGCAAATCCTGGGGAAACATGGTTCCCTTTCCATATGCCCCCCCAGGAGATTGGACTATTTCTTACATGATGGGTCTTGTTCACATCTAGGTTCACATCTATGCAAGTTACGGTTGATGTGTTTTTCTGAGACGTTTTGCGGTGAGTTTTTGAACACGTGTTTTTGGTGCATTTTTTATGCTTTTTTAACCTCCCTAGCGGTATTCCCGAGTGTAGCTCGGGGTAAAGTTTCTGTACTAAAAGCGGTAACCTCGAGCTACACTCGGGCTTACCATGCGGCGCTGCATAGGGAGTCCCTGCAGCACTTACCTTGTCCTTCGCTCCCGCGATGTGTCTCCTGCGGCGTCCCCGGCCATCTCCTCCGGCTGATGCCGGCATCCAGCTTCTGTGTTCCGGTCCCTGTGACGTCGGGACGTACGGGCGCCACCAGTGGCGGGAAATTTGAAAATTTAAAAAAAAATGTCATTTTTTTCAAAACGAATTTTACATAGTAAAACATTGCTGTTTCAACCCATTTCACATACATTTTGTCCCGAGTGCTTTGTCCTGCGCCCTGCCTGCATTTTGATTGTTCTTTCTGCCTGGAAACTTAGAAAAGTCCATGGCGTCCAAACAGTGTCCCTTTAGGTCAAAAGTGGTTTTAGATCAGCTAGAGAACAGCGATAGTAAATTAGAACCACTTGCAGAATTGAGTGATAATGATTCGTGGAGAAATTCGTCATCAGACACTGAAAACAATTCTGCGACTTTGCTCAGTGATGTGCGAACTTGGCGCTATATTTAAAATTTCAGTGTTTTTGGTTTGATTATATTATTGAATTACGTTTATTATTATATTATTATTTTTTATGATTATTTATTAAATTATAATTTATGATTTCGTGTTTAAAATTTTATCATACCTGGGATGTTTACTAGACTCTTGTTCGGACAGATTTCAGTGAGTTATTCCTAAATATTACAGCCTACAATAAAAAAATACATATTTCCATGCAAAATAATGTACCGTTTTCAGCACCAAAAATCTGAAATAATCAGACCGCCAGGGAGGTTAATGCGCTTTGCATTTTTTTTTGCTAATAGGAAAGCATGACAGTTCTGTTCATGTAGTGTGACTTTGATGCGGCTTTGATGCAACCTTGATGTGACTTTACACTTTCTGGCACTCAAATAGCATTAAAGTCGCATCAAAGTAGCGCAGGAACCTTTATGTTTCCAAAGTCGCAGGTTAGGATTAAGGGCTAGGGTTAGGGTAAATGTTAGGGTAAGGGTAGCCCTTAACCCTAACATTTAACTCTAACATGTGACTTTGGACAAATAAAGGTTCCTGCACTTTGATGTGACTTTGATGCTACTTGAGTGCTAGAGAGTGTAAAGTCACATCAAAGTCGCATTACCTGAACAGAACTGTCATACTTTGTTATTAGCCCCAAAAAAATGCAAAATCTATCAAAAATGCAATACTTGCTTTTTTGGTGCGGGTCCATTGAAGTCTATTACAGGCAAAAAGCAATCTGCTGCGAGAAAAAAGTCCCTGACCCTTTCCAAAAAACGCACCGGCTCAAAACGCACAGATGTGAACTAGATCCATAGGAAACCATGTTAAATGGAATGTAGTACATTCCTGCAAAACGCACTTAAATAGGCATGAACCAAGGCTTGTTGCTGGTCTCACCAAAGTTTTTTTTACTCTCATCAGCCTATGCAGAACTTTTCTTCCACCCAGAAACCATCAACCTTTCTCCTGACTAAAGGAAGATTTAGTAGGATGTATTTCCTTTGATTAAAAGTGGTCGCTATAATCATAACTTAACCCACAGAAACATAAAAACACTAAAAACAGAGAAAATCAGTGCATACATATCCCCAAATCCTCTTGTCAAGGGGCACAAAATAAATGTTCATAAAGTCCAATGTCATAAATGCAATATAGTGCAAATGAGTCCAAATAGCACTAGGGCCAGCTCTTATAGCTGTAGCAGTCTCTGTGTGAAGATAAGGAACAAAAAGCGCCTGTAAGTGCAGCATGCACCAACATTTATTGGGAAGCAATGTAAAAGCGCTCACATTGTGTAAAAAATAAGAAGGCTCATTGTCATGTTTCACATGACTGTCATATGCCTTTAAGTGTTCTTTGTATTCTGTCTCTGCTCCTCCCCTTCCTTTGGTTTAGTTCATGCTGTATAGATAGCTCCACCTTTTTATTCATTTCCCAGTAATGCACCTCAGCTTCTAGCCTCATGCCATGAAGTAGATCACATTATGATCTTTTGACCTATCCAATGTTCATTGTTGTAAGATTCTCTCAGTTTATGGAATAAACTTCACAAGATCTACAAGGTGTCATCTGGATTGAGTCACTGCCTGTGTTATTCAACTAAAATTGGAGTTATCGCTATCTCATCACAACTGTAAGTTAGAGAGATCACACTTTCAATGCTTAGATTGGAGAGACAGAACACTCAGGTAAGTGGAGTAATAGCTGTGTCCTCGCTGCAATGGCTGCGTCCGTGCTAAGGGAGACTGAGAATGTCACAAGAAAGCCGGCCGACGTGAAATCTCTGAAGATGGCATCTGGTGTGCAACTTGGAGCGCAACGTCGGCGTCAGCGTGATGATGTAGGAGAGACCAGCATGCAAAGCGTCGCGTTTTGGAGCATGCGCTAAACCCCTAAAGGGCAGAAGCGCGCTCCCTTCTCAAGCTCTTCTTGTTTTTTTACACAATGTGAGCGTTTTTACATTGCTTCCCAATAAATGTTGTTACATACTGCACTTAGAGGCGCTTTTTCCTTCCTTATACACAAAACTAGTGGTTTTCAGGCCCCCCCAACCCCACTATGCTCAAATGCTGGGCTATTCTGATTGGGCAAACTTCAGCACCTTCTGCCATTTTCATGGAGATTATTATTATTATTATTATACAGTATTTATAAAGCGCCAATGGTTCGCTCAGCGCTGTACATTACAGGGGGGGGACAGAACATGTGACAGAACAATACCAATACAATGCAAAACATGAGGGGATGGAGGGCCCTGCTCTTTCGAGCTTACAATCTAGGAGGGAGGGGATGGTGGCACAGGAGGAGATAGCTGTGGGGGATGGAGTGGTAGGAAGAGTGGAGGAGGACGGCAAGTTAGCAGGGGGTGGGGTAGGCTTCCCTGAACAGATGGGTTTTCAGGGTGCGCCTAAAGGAGAGGAGAGTAGGTGATAATTTGATGGGTTGGGGCAGGGAGTTCCAGAGGATGGGTGACACCCTGGAGAAGTCCTGGAGGCGGGCATGGGAGGAGGAGACCAGGGAACTAGAGAGAAGGAGGTCTTGTGAGGTGCGGAGTGTGCGTGCTGGGCGGTACTTGGATATTAGGTCAGTGATGTAGTACGGGGCAGTATGGTGGACAGCATGGGTCAATGGGAGTGCATGGAGGCAGTCTTCAGCACTAGATGCAGAGGGACTGGAAGTTACTATCTGTATCACTAGATTCCCTCATTTTATACTTCTGTGCAGCATTTTTTTCCTGTTAAAGTGACGCTTTAATCCTGCCTGTGGTTTTACGGCAGTTGTAGAACAGGCTGGCAAAGTGTTTTTGGACATGTAGTTCCAAGCTTGCTGGAGGGGTTACAACATGACTTCTCCTTTTAGTATTTACACAGCACAGTCTATATGCAAATGCCTACAATGTCCTCAAGAAGATGATTATTCAGAATTTCCAGGCTGAATAATTGGAATAATAATATGCTACTTTTAGCCCTGGCAGCTCACATTTCTCACTGCATGAAGCCCAGCGGTGGTGATATTCCACGTCTCCCCATAATGCCACATCACAACGTACTGAGAATATTAATACTGACACCAAGTACTTCTGAAAATGCTGTGGTATCGGACACGCCGAGTGAGGACTGACTAGAAAACTCTGCTTAATCCTCCATCAGCGGTGAGAGAGGCGAATTGCCTCACACGCACTTTACAAGGAATAACAAATGAGAGAAATGACTAAAGAGGTGTAATCCTGTTATCCCATGAAGTGCTGGCGACACTCTAAACCCGCTTCTGGATGCTGAAACCAAAGCGGAACAGTTGCCAATAGGATTCTGTGTTTTATTTGAACAACGAATAAAACATATGGAGTGACTAACTGCTGGGGGTAACAGATCCACTTTTGTGCCATTTTGGGTTTTTTTGTTTTTGTTTTAATGTGGAAGTAAATCCACTTTTGTATCTTTTACCTACAGGTAAGCTTGAAATAAAGTGTTCATCATTTAGGAGATATTCACTTTTTTGATAGCTGGCACAAGAGGTGAAGGAACAGCATACCCGTGCTGTTCCTTCAGAGCACTGTGCAGTGGCCTGAGACTCCTGTGCGCATGCGCGGCAGTGATGTCATCGTGGCTCGGCCAGTTAGATGGCCAGAGCTTGCGAACCCGGAAGGAAAACTAGGTGAAGCCTCTACAGCGGCAACAGCACACCACTGGAGGGCTTCATTTTACGGTAAGTCCTTCATATTGTGCTAGAATGCGATGCGTACTAACACATTATGATATTAACCTGCAGGGAATTTTTTTTTTTTTTTTTGCAAGCTGTAGTTTACTACTACTTTAAGAGGTACTGTTGTGTTTTAAATGCTGTTTTTGCATACCTTTTCAAACCCAGTCTGTCCAGAAGTTAGGGTCACCTGCTGAATTGGTGCCATCCACAAGCAAGTGACCGTATTTATCGCTCCATGAGACACACTTTTTTTTTGGGGGGGGGGGGGGGAATGTCTGTGTGTCTTATGGAGCAAATATGGAGCGACCGGACCGGTATTCCACACATTGCCGCTGCCATGATAGAATACCGGGCTGGCCGCTTGGCTCTTCTTAACCCCCCTGGCGGTATTCCCGAGTGTAGCTCGGGGTAAAGTTTCAGCACCACAAGAAGTAACCCCGAGCTACACTCGGGAATACCATGTGGCGCTGCTCTGGGATCTGTTCTGCACTCACCTTATCCTGCACTCCCATGATGTCCCCCCTGCAGTGTCCCCTGCAATGTACTCCGGCCGATGCCGGCATCTGTCTTCTGGGTTCCGTTCCCTGCGACGTCGGGACATACGGGGGACGGAATTGCAGGAAATTTATAAATGTGAAAAAGTGACATTCACTAAATACACTAAAATCACATAGTATAACATTCCTGTATCAAACCATTTCACATACATTTTGTCCCGAGTGCTTTGTCCTGTGCCCTGCCTGCATTTTTACTGTTCTTTCTGCCTGGAAACTGAGAAACGTCCATGGCGTCCAAAAAGCGTCCCTTTAGGTCAAAAGCGGTTTTAGATCAGCTAGAGAACAGCGATAGTAAATCAGAACCACTTGCAGAATTGAGTGATAATGATTCGTGGGGAAATTCATCATCAGACACTGAAAATGATTTTGTGACTTTGCTCAGTGATGTGCGAACTTGGCGCTATATTTCAAATTTCAGTGTTTTTGGTTTGATTACATTATTGAATTTAATTTATTATTATTATTTTTTCTGATTATTTATTATATTATAAATTATGATTTCGTTTTTCAAATTGTAACATACCCAGGATGTTTACTAGACTCTTGTTCGGACAGATTTCAGAGAGTTATTCCTAAAAATTACAGGCCTACAATAAAAAAAATACATATTTCCATGCAAAAAAAATGTACCGCTTAGAGCACTGAAATACTGACATAATCAGACCGCTAGGGAGGCTACAGTGGAGTTTCAGCTGAAAGAAAAAAAAAAGTCAGCAGCTACAAAAACTATATTTTCTTCCTCTAAAACCTAGGTGTGTCTTATGGAGCGAAAAATACAGTAACTCTTCAATAAGATACAAAAGTTGAATTCAAAGAAATTTTACTTCATCCAAGTGCAGTACAGAAGATGTTTTTCCAGTACTATTAAGTTAACGACAACAACAACAACTTTCCTAAACAGAAAACAACTAATTTGCACTAAACGGGAGGGGAGGACAGAGGGAGATACCAAATTACAGTAGATATGTAGCACCCTCCTAGTCAGGCTGCTAGCTAGGTTAGGTAAATTTAGTTTTTTTGGCTCTACTGTAATCAGTTGAGCGGTTTGTGATTATTTTGGGCTATTCTGTGACTCACTGTCTGCAGGTTTGACTGCTTCCCTCTGCCTTCTGGAAAAGTAGTGAGCTGGGAAAGTCAAACTACAGTCTGAATACTTATGAGGGCACAGCCAATCCCTGGGGGAGGGTGCACAGTAAGTGGCTGGGAGAGTGCATAAATAGTTTGAGGATTGGTGTAGAGGGGTTCTTGTTCATAAGGGGGGGGGAGTTGTGTGTTAGTGGAGGGCTCTCTCAGGTGGGGGGGGGGTGGAGCAGGGGTGTTGTTGATCACTGTCATGCTCTCTCAGTGGGGGGAGGGAAGGGCCGCGGGGGGGGGGGCTTTGGAGGTCTGGTGTTGGTGGGTGTCAGGCTCTCTCTCTGCCGGGGAGGGGGCATCCAATTTTTGTGTTGCCTGCTAGTACCCCAGTGTTTCTCTTCTCCCTCAGCTTCTCTCTCTCACTCATCTGATGTGAACCCAATGTTGATGGAGAGGGGCAAACAAGGATGCTGTACAGGGGCCTGACTTTCCCTCCTTCCTTATCAAGTGATGACATCATTGGTTGTCAGGACACTGGCAACTGGAAGGTTGTAATGGTGGTCAAGCCGCGACTCTATGTGTCTTATGGATGCATAGAGCAGCGGCTCAGGACGGCGGTGCCCCCAGGGCGAGCGGCTTTCCCTTGGGCTGCTGCTCAAGGAGGAGGAGACAGGAGCATCGGCTGGGACCTGAAAAGAAGAGGATTGGGGCTGCTCTGTGCAAAACCACAGCACAGAGCTGGTAAGTATAGATATGTTGTTTTTTTTTAATGAAGCTTTAGTGGCACTTTAAGGACTCGTTCACACTTGGCTGTTTTACCAACGCTTGCCAAACGCCCCTATAGCTTTTGGCAAGCGTTGGTCCGGCGTTTGCGGAGCGTTTTTTAACGCTCCGCAAACGCCGCATGCGCGGTTTAGCGGCGGTTGCTAGGCGTTTGCCGAGCGTTAATAACGCCTATAATGCAGTTTGAGTGGTGTTACCGCTCCGCAAACGCCCCGCAACCGCACTGCAAACGCCCGGCACCATAGACGAGAATAGGAGGCTTCAACGCCTCCTGACTCGACCAGAGGCGTCTGTTTTGCCGCAACGCAATGCGATGCGACGCAAACGCTCCCGTTAGAACAGCACCATGTGCTGTAACGTGCAGAATTGGCAGAGGCGTTTTGGAAGCGGTAAAAACGCTTCCCAAACGCCTCTCTGCCGCCTGCACACAACGCTAGTGTGAATGTAGCCTAAGTGTCATAGACTGCAATGTAAATCTTTAAAAGTCATAGAAAAGTTGCTCCTGGATGTTATACATGCAACAGTTGTCAATTATCATTAATGAAAGCTCATACCCAAGTTGCACCCATCCAAAGTTGCACTCCAAGATCTTATAACTTTGGCGTATTACAAGTCTGAAAGGAACCTTACTTACTGGGCTAATCATTTTTCTCTTATTTTTGCCTGGAGTATTGCTTTATTATAATGTTCTTGATAAGTAAATTGATAGAGTTCATGCACATAGTCTATTATAGGCATTTCCCACACCTGGGGAGCCTTACTTTCCACGTACAGCCTGCCAAGTAAATGGCTATAAGCGGCCATACTCACCAGTGCTTCTTTGCTTGAGGATGCACCCCTGCTTGTGCTTCCACAGTTTTTTCTGAATGTGGTAGTTTTGCGTTTGGGAAATACAATACGTCAGACATGCCTTTGTGGGTAGAAGAGACATTGAGATTTACAAGAGTAGGGTTGCTGTTTGCAGAGCTGTGGCAAAGAGCAGAGGACCCATCATACCAAATTGCTCCTACAGGGTTCAGCTCACAGGGACTGACAAGGACACTGCATTTCTGGTCAGTTCCGCAGTTATTTTCTGTACTTGTTGAAAATGTTCTTGTCCTGAAAGAAAGAAAACTAATGCAACCACCACATCTGAAGACTGCTAAACAATTTCCAGGACTCCAGCTGGAGAACAGTGGCAGAGCAGTCTCAGATCCAGAGGAGGAAGTCTCTTCCCATGCTGTCTGTCTGGTCCACTTAAAGGGGGCTTCCTGCAGATGGTTGGTAGTTATATTTATTTATTTCAGGTACTTATATAGCGCTGTCAATTTACGCAGCACTTTACATATATATATTGTTACATTCACATCAGTCCCTAACCCTCAAGGGGCGTACAATCTAAGGTCCCTAACTCACATTCATACATACACATACTAGGGCCAATTTAGACAGGAGCCAATTAACCTACCAGCATGTCTTTGGAGTGTGGGAGGAAACCGGAGTGCCCGGAGGAAACCTACGCAAGCACAGGGAGAACATGCAAACTCCATGCAGGAGGCGCCATGGTTGGGAATCGAACCCATGACCCATTTACTGCACGGCAGACATGCTAACCACTAAGCAACACATTGCGCTTTTACTATCTGATGAGTGCGCATTTTTATCAATTTCCTGCATGGATTAAAGTCACATGGAATAATTTGATACCACCTGTGCAACAGGATTCGTGTGCAGAACGATTTTCTGACCGGTGTTTGTCAGACCCTCACCATCATTTAAACACTTTCTTTGCTTTATGACTTTCATTGTCGCACTTGTTTAATTGCGCTCATTGCAGCGCTTTCATTCACTAATGTGTTATCACTTGTATTTAATATCTTCATATTAATAATATTTTGAGTATTGCACTTTTATATATTCATTTTTTCAGCGCTGCACCAATTTTTGTTTAGGGTTGCTATTCACTTGCATGGCGGGCTGTACACGGCACGTGTGGCTCTCCCGGGTGCCTTTGCTCCCACATGATCCAGAACTTGGGCACTGGTCGGCATGCTGTCTGTACCAATATATTTCAGCTGAAGTGACACAACGGGCGTACTTTAGATACACTTTAAGTGTGTCTGTGCCATGTACTGCCAGAATACAGCAGAAGGTTTTCATAGCCTGCGCTCGTCACGTACAGAGTGTTAACATACTGAAATTGTCCGGCTCCCACAGCAGTTGTTTGCTAATGAACCAGAGGCCTCTACAACCTGCGGGAAATTACTTCCAAAATGACTATTATTTCAACATTAACCCACTTTCAAAAAGAGCATTGGAAGTGACAAGGCAAATAGATACGCTATTATTTACTCAGAGACCTGCAATTACCTGGATTCTGCGGGCACAATTATTCTTAATCCCAACATTTTCCAACACTGAGAACTCCCACCCGCCGGTCGCTTCTGGTTCACGGTGAAAAGGCGGCTTGTCTGCGTACACACGTGTAACAAAATACAGAAATAGCCTTACCCATATTCTGTTGCATATGAAGCCATGATCCCCGCTATATTACAAGTAATCCATAAAGCTTATTTAATAAGTCTTTCTAGATAAAACAAATAGCTGAAGATTTACATGACACTGGACTGCTACTTATTACATTTAGTTGCAAATAGTTTTACCAGATTTGCAGCAAAGAGAAACAAGAGTTTTGCAAAAAAAATGCATTTAAATGTCATTTTAGTTCTTTAAAGAAGTTGAAGTCATTTCCAATTTTCAGATTTCTTTTACAGATCCACTCAGTGAATATTCCTGTCAATGTTTATTTCTTTTTTTTTTAATAGTGTTTCTAATACACTATGTTGTAATTCCTACACCGTTCACCTGATTTGGATGTAAATACCCTCAAATTAAAGCGGACAGTCTGCAGTTAAAGCACATCTTGTTTGTTTCATTTCAAATCCATTGTGGTGGTGTATAGAGCCAAAAATGGTAGAATTGTGTCGATGTCCCAATATTTATGGGCCTGACTGTATATATATATATATATATATATATATACTGTATATAGACACACACTATATTGCCAAACGTATTGGGACGCCTGCCTTTACACGCACATGAACTTTAATAGCATCCCCAGAGCATTTTCATGTTTTGTGTACTGTGGAAGACCAGATGGAGTGAATTCACTTTAATGGCATCCCAGTCTTAGTCCGTAGGGTTGAATATTGAGTTGGCCCCGCTCAACTCTTCAACTCTTCTGGGAAGGCCGTCCACAAGGTTTAGGAGGGTGTCTATGGGAAGGTTTGACCATTCTTCCAGAAGCACATTTGTGAGGTCAGGCACTGATGTTGGATGAGAAGGCCTGGCTCACAGTCTCTGCTCTAATTCATTCCAAAGGTGTTCTATCGGGTTGAGGTCTGGACTCTGTGCAGGCCAGTCAAGTTCCTCCACCCCAAACTGGCTCCTCCATGTCTTTATGGACCTTGCTTTGTGCACTGGTGTGCAGTCATGTTGGAACAGGAAGGGGCCATCCCCAAACTCTTCCCACAAAGTTGGGAGCATGAAATTGTCCAAAATGTCTTGGTATGCTGATGCCTTAAGAGTTCCCTTCACTGGAACTAAGGGGCCAAGCTCAACCCCTGAAAAACAACCCCACACCATAATTCCCCTTCACCAAACTTTGCACAATGCAGTCAGGCAAATACCGTTCTCCTGGCAACCATCAAACCCTGACACATTCATCGGATTGCCAGACAGAGAAGCGTGATTCATCACTCCAGAGAACATGTCTCCACTGCTCTAGAGACCAGTGGCAGCGTGCTTTACACCACTGCGTCCGAAGTTTTGCTATTGTCTTGCTAATCTGAAGGCCACACCAAGTTTGGAGGTTAGCTATTGACTCTGCAGGCAGCTATTGACCCTTTGGGGCTTGATTTTATGCACCTGTGGCTACGGAGGTGATTGGAACACCTGAATCCAATGATTTGGAGGGGTGTCCCAATACTTTTGGAAATATAGTGTGTGTATTTATTTATTTCAGGTACTTATATAGCACTGTCAATTTATGCAGTGCTTTATATATATATATATATATATATATATATATATATATAGTACATTCACTTCAGTCCCTAACCCTCAAGGGACGTACAATGTCCCTAACTCACATTCATACATACACATACTACGGCCAATTCAGACAGGATCCAATTAACCTACCAGCATGTCTTTGGAGTGTGGGAGGAAACCAGAGAAAACCCACGCAGGCACAGGGAGAACATGCAAACTCCAGGCAGGTGGTGCCACGGTTGGGATTCAAACCAGGGACCCTAGTACTGCCAGGTGGAAGTGCTAACCATTTAGCCACTGTGCTGTAATATATATATATATATATATATATATATATATATATATATATATATATATACTTACCTGACTGTGACCCACAGAAACCTTGTATTTCAATAACATAACAATGATATAAAAATATGAAACTCTATGGTGACATAAAGACACACATTCATCTAGCTTTGTAATTATTATTACATCACTAAATGTATTTTTTTTAACTAGGTACCTGAATAAGTACCCGAATTTAACCAGTTATTAGCCTCTTGTAGTTCCTGTATAGCAGGAGAGATAAGTAGCACAAGCAGTCAGTCAGCTCATGTGCTGACAAGAAACATACTATTAGGAAGAGAGCACAGAGTGACAGAGAGATGAGCTCATCACTGTGCAGCTTCTACTTTCACTGTCCAGTCACAGGATGACCTGGGATTAGAGAAATTGGGTCTTCTCCAGAGCTTCTCCCATCTTCTGGGACTCTCTACCTCAATCTGTCTGACTATCTTCTACTCTGCCTGTCTTTAGTAGATCCTTAAAAACCTATTTATTCAGGCTAGGTTCACCTTTGTATTCTGTCACATGTTTTCAGAAGCACAAGAATACACGACAAATTATTTACCATTGGTCCTATACAGTTTCCTGCAATGTGTGTATGGAGGAGGTGCAGGAAAGATGTGTTTTTGAGTCCAAAGAAGTCCAAAATGGAACCAAATGAAAAATGTATGTACTGTGCTTTTCATGCATTTTTGGTGTGTTTTTTTCAGTGCATTTTTTTTGTCAGGAGACAACCACTCTCATCCCACAAAAAAAACACATGATACACGAAAACGCATCAAAAACACCAAAAAACAAGTAAAATACACTGAAAAAAAGACACGTAAAAACACATGAAACACACATACATTGGTGTAAACACAGGTGTTGGATAGAAGCTGAATATTGCAGTAAAATTGGATTTGTTAGTTTATATTTTCAACTGGCTATTTATTTTTTACCATGTTATTGTTGGATGGAGTTCTGCCTGAATCAATTTTGCTGCTGCTGAATACTGCAAGCGTCTAATGCAACCTGCTCTTGTGTGAACCAGTGATGGGCTGCACCCCCTTGTTTTTTCCCTATTGTGCAGTGTGAGTATCATTATATTCTGATAGAAACACTCCTGCGCTCAATCCAGAGTACTTCAAACAATATATCAGTGTGTAATTCTTCCTCGGGTGCAGCCCTCCACAAATCGGGGAAATTCCAGAAAACAGTAAAAACACACATAAGAGGACGCAAATTCCTCATGCATTACCTTAATAAAATGTAATCAAATGCCAAGAGACAAAAACATACTCACAAACGCATGAAAACAGCAGGCACATACAAGAAATACAGCCTTAGAAGGCCCATCCCATCTCAGATCCGTCTGGTAGGAAAACTAGCGCGTTTCGGGAGTCAGGCTCGCTTCTTCAGAGCTGAACCTAACAAGTGTCCTGTTTGCCCTTAAATGACCAAGGGACATCCCAACCCTCCCCTCCAAGGATGGGTCAATGGGCAGGATCAGAGCAGATCCGCCCCTATGGACCTGAGACTCAGGACACAATAGCACACATAAAACATCAATGATAAAAATCATGATAAATAAAACCATATATAAAATATTAAATGAAATATCAATTGTATTTATATATCTGTATCCAAATGATAGCTAAATATATGTATATTGAAAAAAAAAAACCACACATATCAAGAAAAGAGAGGGGCACATCTTATATGGACTGCAATAGTGTGCTGCTAGTCGGACAAGATCAATGTGGATCACCACAGATGCGTGCACAGACTCTTTCACAAGATTCCAATTTGTACCAGTGGCACACACAAAATTCCAATGTGAGCAGATATGCACCAACCTTATGATTCAATGGTTGGGGTATGGGGGCCGCAATGTGAAAGACAGTATATATTATACACTCTGGGCACAATCAACACCCATTATTGTGGATATATTTCTCTTTAGATAAGCGCCCATCACATCTTCCACTGTTGAAAGACCTTTCATTTTGATAAAGATGATTCTTGGCATTGGCCACTGGAGCGCATGCCTAGTTGATGGAAAACATGGTCTAGGATGTGTGGAACGCAAACTCTGGAAGCCGGAACTGCGTCAGCAGAAGGGGCGGGATTCAGGGCACTGGGGAGAAGTGCCACCCATATGTAGAGTTGAGCCCTGCGATAGGCTAAGGGGCAGACCTGATACATCCCTCTCACTTGACACAGAGTGCTAAGCAACAAAGAAAGAAGCTAGCATCCCATAGGCATCCATCCAAAGCCATAGGGGACCGGTAATTAGTCACTCCAAGTGTAAATAAAACAGTACAGAAAACATCGCTCTAAATGGACTAGTAACTGATGAATTAATAATAATAAAAAAAAATTATGACATGAATAAAACAATTAAAAACTTTCAATAAAAGTTATTAAATAATTGTATGACATATAGTGAAACTGCATTAAAATCAACAGTGGGTGTGGTCAAACATAACATCACATGACAACAAAACGCAACCCCCTTAATAGTATACAAGGTCAAGAGGTGTATTGATAATCAAAACTTAACCCATTGGTCATGTTCAACTAACGTGTATACATGTACGGGTAAATGCACGTATGTAGGCCTGTGTACAGGAGCGTGTAGCATCAATGCATGTACACTCATGTGTATGCCCTCACGTGCATACAAAGTGGTCTAATGTGTGTGTATGGTATGCAGGGTCATCACAGTAGTCCGCCAGGGCTAAGATGGAAAGCTATCCTCATGTGAATGCATCAGCAAAGAGGGAAGAGAACGGCCCTGAAAAAAGTAGTGGGTAGTATGGGTATGGATACCTTTAGACCAGGGTATGTATACTTAAACCATTACTGAGGCCCTTGGGAGACAGGGTGTCAAGCTGATGGATCCAAAAGGTCTTGAGTCGGCATAAAAGCTGGTATCTTCTGCCAACATCACTATCTTCACATATTCCAGTATTGTCCCAGGAAAACATTCTTAATCCATCTGGGATGGTGATTGCTGTCTGCATGAAGGTAAGAATTACCTACTGAGGATTTGAAGTGGGTCTTAGAAACAATATGCAGATCAGATTCTGCTGTGAGTTCCACATCTAAAGAGACTAGCTTCTCTTCATTTACCACATACAGTAGGTGAATTCGATGCCAAATGGGTTGGATTGGCAATGCTGTATAAATTGCTCTGACAAGGTATCCGACCCATCCCACACAATGAATATATCGTCTATATAGCGAGCATGTAGAACTAGGTTTGCCCCAAGCTGGTTATTGGTCAAAATGTGATGTTGCTCCCAAAAACCCATGAATGCATTTGCATTATTATTATATATATATATATATATATATATATATATATAGAGTGGGGCAAAAAAGTATTTAGTCAGCCACCAATTGTGCAAGTTCTCCCACTTAAAAAGATGAGAGAGGCCTGTAATTGGCATCATAGGTAGACCTCAACTATGAGAGACAAAATTAGAAAAAAAATCCAGACAATCACATTGGCTGATTTGGAAAGAATTTATTTGTAAATTATGGTGGAAAATAAGTATTTGGTCACCTACAAACAAGCAAGATTTCTGGCTCTCACAGACCTGTACCTTCTTCTTTAAGAGGCTCCTCTGTCCTGCACTCATTACCTGTATCAATAGCACCTGTTTGAACTTGTTATCAGTATAAAAAACACCTTTCCACAACCTCCAGTCACACTCCAAACTCCACTATGGTGAAGACCAAAGAGCTGTCGAAGGACACCAGAAACAAAATTGTAGACCTGTACCAGGCTGGGAAGACTGAATCTGCAATAGGCAAGCAGCTTGGTATGAACAAATCAACTGTGGGAGCAATAATTAGAAAATGGAAGACATACAAGACCACTGGTAATCTCCCTCGATCTGGGGCTCCACGCAAGATCTCACCCTGTTGGGTCAAAATGATCACAAGAACGGTGAGCAAAAATCCCAGGACCACATGGGGGGACCTAGTGAATGACCTGCAGAGAGCTGGGACCAACGTAACAAAGGCTACCATCAGTAACACACTACGCCGCCAGGTACTCAGATCCTGCAGTGCCAGACATGTCTCCCTGCTTAAGCCAGTACATGTCCGGGCCCGTCTGAAGTTTGCTAGAGAGCATTAAGATGATCCAGAAGAGGATTTGGAGAATGTCATATGGTCAGATGAAACCAAAATAGAACTGTTTGGTAGAAACACAACTCGTCGTGTTTGGAGGAGAGAGAATGCTGAGTTGCATCCAAAGAACACCATACCTACTGTGAAGCATGGGGGTGGCAACATCATGCTTTGGGGCTGTTTCTCCGCAAAGGGACCAGGACAACTGATCCATGTACAGGACAGAATGAATGGGGTCATGTATCGTGAGATTTTGAGTGCAAACCTCCTTCCATCAGCAAGGGCATTGAAGATGAAACGTGGCTGGGTGTTCCAACATGACAATGATCCCAAACATACCGCCCGGGCAATGAAGGAGTGGCTTCGTAAGAAGCATTTCAAGGTCCTGGAGTGGCCTAGCCAGTCTCCAGATCTCAACCCCATAGAAAACCTTTGGAGGGAGTTGAAAGTCCGTGTTGCCCAGCCACAGCCCCAAAACATCACTGCTCTAGAGGAGATCTGCATGGAGGAATGGGCCAACATACCAGCAACAGTGTGTGCCAACCTTGTGAAGACAGACAGGAAACGTTTGACCTCTGTCATTGCCAACAAAGGATATATAACAAAGTATTGAGATGAACTTTTGATATTGACCAAATACTTATTTTCCACCATAATTTGCAAATAAATTCTTTCCAAATCAGCCAATGTGATTGTCTGGATTTTTTTTCTCATTTTGTTTCTCATAGTTGAGGTCTACCTATGATGCCAATTACAGGCCTCTCTCATCTTTTTAAGTGGGAGAACTTGCACAGTTGGTGGCTGACTAAATACTTTTTTGCCCCACTGTATATATATATATATATATAATTTTTTTTTCAATAAATATAAAAACAGTTACAAAAATAAAATTGGTTTGAACCATTAGAGTCATCCTTAAAATGCACAGCTATAGGAACTTTTTAAAGAACAAAAGCTAATCTGCCATCTGAATACATCTTTTTCAGAATGTGAAATAGAAAGGTCATTCTTTCTCCGGATGAAATGTGTGTTGGCCAAACGGAACGCAGGTCTGACATGTAGTGGATACAAGGTAAGCAATGTACTTAGATCATTGTGGAGACACTGCTGAGTTTTTTTCACTGTGTGTCAAAGGCGCTCGTTCTATTGCCTCATATCAACCAATCCAAATTAATCTTTCTCTGGAAAACAGCAGCTAAAGAATATTCAAAACTCAGCCTGAATGGGTTGCAGTGAGGCAATGGAGAGGTTATTGAAATAAAGCTAGCTTTATGTGTTAAATCTGAATGTACAATCCCCTTTAGATTTACCAAGTGAAAGAGTGGGTGGCTAAACAATTGGTTCATTTTAATATCCCATCAGAATGGCCCTGGAACCTCATAGCTGTTGGTAAATTGAGAGTAGGCTTATTGACAGGTGCATTTGATCTGCAGTTGACCTGTTATTTGATCTAAAGTTGCCATTCTTTTCACCTGAAGTTGACCTCTATCTGACTTGAAGTGTACCTCCTTCTCTCCAACAGTTGACCTTCTTCTGACCTGAAGTTGACATTCTTCTCTTCTGCAGTTGATCTTTTTCTGACTTGAAGATGACATTCTTCTCTACTACAGTTGACCTCCTTCTGACCTAATGTTGACCTCCTTCTTACCTAAAATTGATCTCCTTTTGTCCCGTAGTTGCCCTTATTCTGACTTTCAGTGGACCTCCATCCAATCTACAATTGACCTTCTTCTGACCTGAAGTTGACTTCCTTATTACTTGAGGTTGAACTCCCTCTGGACTGAAGTTGCCTGTATTCTAAACTTCAGTTGATCTCCTTCTGTCTTGTAGTTGACTTTCTGCTCTGCAGATGACCTCCTTATGACTTGCAGTTGACCTTTCTCTGACCTGCAGCTGACCTGCTTCTGACTTGCAGTTGACCTCCTTCTGTCCGGCAGTCAACTTATTGCTCTGCAAATGATGTCCTTCTGACCTGCCATTGACCTTCTTCTGATCTGCAGCTGACCTCCTTCTGACTTGCAGTCGACTTCCTGCTTTAAACTGCTTTGCATACAGTCTAATTGTATAGGGATAGAGGCAGTTTTGAAATGAACAAAATTCCATGTACATATGCCCATAATGCAATTTCATTTTCTTGGTGTCAGTTCACCAAGCTGCATGGGGTATGTACATAGTCACACACAGTTATGCAACAAATGTTCTCGAAGTTCAAATTAAAACAAATCTCACTTACATATGCAGGTGTTGCCTGGTGGTGGAGAAAAAAAAAAAAAAAAACTAATGCAGCCATCACATCTAAATAATTAGCTGCAACACATATCAATGTTGTATTTGAGTTTAGATAAACTTCAATGATCAAATATGCATGCAATGATTTGTGAGGCTTGAAATTTTTCCTTATACCTAAAAATTAACAAATAATGTACAGTGTACTTTAGGTAATTGACTTCCCTTTAGTAGAAACCTGCACTTATCTTTACATCCATTTGGTCTTCTTGGAGCATAAAAAGAAGTATCTGAAGAGTGGGTGTGGTTTGTCAGATTTTGGTGTTGTTAATGGGGTGTTTGGAAACATAGGCAATTAGTAATTTACGCAAATAAATCACTTTGCCAATAAATCGTTATGCCAGTATGCCAATTCTGCCATTATATCAAACAAAAAAATTATGCCAATTCACGACAGATTCTTGAGAATAGATTACATACTTTTGCATAAATAAACCTTCATCTGCATATAATGAAATATAATTTTCTAACAGTTTCAAATGTGCATGTTGATTTAGGAAAGAATACAGGGCCATTACAAAACAAGAGTCTGCACCCCTAAAATGTGGATGCCGTAGGCCCAGGCCGTTATGGCCTTACCATTTTTCCATACCAAGCTGCCAATAACAAACAAAAAGAATAGAATAAAAAATAAAAAAAACAATAGAATGAAAGTGAACACCTGACAAATTACGATCATTTCATTTTGGTGCAATCCATATGCAATCTCTAATGCGCCAATAATTTGGCTCATTCTAGTGAATTGGAGTGACACACATCTAATTGACTTACAATGCTATCATCCCATAATGACATCAAAAGAATGAACTATAGAAAAGAGGACTTTAAACAAAGCACTCAAAAATTACGTTGTATCTAGGAGCTGAAAATAAAAAATAAATAAATATATATATATACAGGTGAAACTCGAAAAATTAGAATATCGTGCAAAAGTTCATTTATTTCAGTAATGCAACTTAAAAGGTGAAACTAATATATGAGATAGACTCATTACATGCAAAGCAAGATAGTTCAAGCCGTGATTTGTCATAATTGTGATGATTATGGCTTACAGCTCATGAAAACCCCAAATCCACAATCTCAGTAAATGAGAATATTACATGCAATCAATAAAACAAGGATTGTACATAGAACAATATCGGACCTCTGAAAAGTATAAGCAAGCATATGTACTCAGTACTTGGTTTGGGCCCTTTTTGCAGCAATTACTTCCTCAATGCGGCATGGCATGGAAGCTATCAGCCTGTGGCACTGCTGAGGTGTTATGGAAGACCAGGATGCTTCAATAGCGGCCTTCAGCTCTTCTGCATTGTTCGGTCTCATGTCTCTCATCTTTCTCTTGGCAATGCCCCATAGATTCTCTATGGGGTTCAGGTCAGGTGAGTTTGCTGGCCAATCAAGCACAGTAATCCCATGGTCATTGAACCAGGTTTTGGTGCTTTTGGCGGTGTGGGCAGGTGTCAAGTCCTGCTGGAAAATGAAGTCAGCATCCCCATAAAGCTCGTCTGCGGAAGGAAGCATGAAGTGCTCCAAAATCTCCTGGTAGACGGCTGCGTTGACCCTGGACTTAATGAAGCACAGTGGACCAACACCAGCAGATGACATGGCTCCCCAAATCAACACAGACTGTGGAAACTTCACACTGGACCTCAAGCATCTTGCAGTGTGTGCCTCTCCATTCTTCCTCCATACTCGGGGTCCTTGGTTTCCAAATAAGAAGCAAAAGTTGCTCTCATCAGAAAAGAGGACTTTGGTCCACTGAGCAACAGACCAGGTCTGTTTTTCTTTAGCCCAGGTAAGATGCTTCTGATGTTGTTTGTTGTTCAGGAGCGGCTTGACAAGAGGAATACGACATTTGAAGCCCATGTCCAGGATCCGTCTGTGTGTGGTGGCTCTTGATGCACTGACTCCAGCCTCAGTCCACTCCTTGTGAAAGTCCCCAACACTTTTGAATGGCCTTTTCCTGACAATCCTCTTCAGGCTGCGGTCATCCCTGATGCTTGTGAACCTTTTTCTTCCACACTTTTCCCTTCCACATAACTTTCTATTAATGTGCTTTGATATAGCACTTTGGGAACATCCAACTTCTTTTGCAATTACATTTTGAGGCTTTCCCTCCTTATAGAGGGTGTCAATGATGGTTTTCTGCACACCTGTCAGGTCAGCAGTCTTTCCCATGATTGTGATTCCTACTGAACCAGACTGAGAGACCATTTAAAGGCTCAGGAACCCTTTGCAGGTGTTATGGCTTAATTAGCTGATTAGAGTGGGACACTTTGAGCCGAGAATATTGCACCTTTTCACAATATTCTCATTTTCTGAGATTGTGGATTTGGGGTTTTCATGAGCTGTAAGCCATAATCATCACAATTATGAAAAATCACGGCTTGAACTATCTTGCTTTGCATGTAATGAGTCTATCTCATATATTAGTTTCACCTTTTAAGTTGCTGCACTGAAATAAATTAACTTTTACACGATATTCAAATTTTTCGAGTTTCACTCACCTGTGCATATATATATATATATATATATATATATATATATAAAATGACAAAATGTTATTTCAAGATGTATTAGAATACACAATATTGATGTACTGTAATTGGTTTAAAAACCTCATAAATTCATAAATATGAGTGGCATGAGTATGAACACAGATATTAGAACATACTATAATCACAGAGCGACGCGTTTCACAGATTTACTCCACTTCAAGACCACTGTGATAGATTAGAGAAGTTATGAAATATATTGTAATCTTCAGACACATATGTATTCTAATATTTCATTTCCAACAGAAAACCTAAAATGGTCATTAAAGCAACCTCCAAAAAGGTACTAGTTTCAAACATAAGGGCAAGAGGTACACTTCCCAACTGACCTCTTAAACATTGGATCAAAAAATGAAACATCTACCGTTTTAAATAGGCTGCAAAGCTTTTTTTACTCAGCATTTTCATTGTCATGCTATTTTTTGATGCTAGTATAGCCATGATAGTGTTTATCTCTGTGGTTGTATACAGTTTGTCTGAGCTTTAGGGTTAGAGTTAGGAGGTCAGGCATAGAGTTGGGCAAAGGTGAATAATTGGTAAATGATAATTTTTTTTTATTTTTCTAATGTGATCAATTTATTTCTTAGGCTTGACAAGGTATTCTTCCTGGTATGATAATTGGTTAGCAACAGATGCAATTGGTGAAGTCAAAATCTTTAGAACTGGATAGTTATTATGGGAAGCAGGTATACTTACCCTTCATCCAGTGCTTACACATGAGCCCCAGTATTGGGTCCAGACCCTGGTAATAAGTGCTTATGTTCTGTGTGGTTTGATTAGTATATATGTGATGTGTTTTATCTTTATACGACAGGTCATTCACTGCAGTGGGTATCTGAAAATAAGGCAGTATATGCTGGACATATCTTTATATGACTCCTGCTATCAAATTGTAGGGCTAGTGGCTGTGGGTCAGTCTTTACCGCCGAGTGCCATCACAGAGATCAAACTCCACAGTAACATGTTTATGTTCAGAGCAAGTCTGGACCTGAAACTCATTTTCCTGGACTCCAGGTAAGCTGTTTGTTTACTAAGGCTGGAACACTTAGCAATCAATAGAATCTGACCATTTTAGGTGGTTCTAGAACCAAGATAAAAGTCAGTGAACATGAATACATTTGGCATTGATGTTCAATTTTCTAGAATTTTCGGGATGTGAACAAGTGCTTCCTAAGCTGAAAACTGATTTATATCTGCCCCAACTTTGATTGGCTGGATTTTTTGAACATTTGCCTGACATTGTTGCATGGTTATGTAAATGGTAGCAAGGAGAAACAATTTTTGTGCTGATTGTGTACATGCAAACCTTTTGGTAGAAGATGGAGAGTTAAACCACCTGTTTCTCAATTTCCATGGGGACTCTTGTTCAGATCTCTGCACTCCCAAATCTGTTCACCTGCTGTTGTAATAATAAAGGATTTCCAACACCACTTCTGGAATTTTTAATTATTTTACATTATGGAGAATGTTAGAGGAAGAAATGGAAAACAAAGCTGGACAGGAGCATCCAAATCTTCCAAGTGGACAGGAACAGATTCCTAAATTATGGCATAAATTAGTATCAATTTTGGGTAGACCAACTCTTTAAAGAAAAATTCTGGGTATGGATATTTTATACATGCTACATGTTCTTACATGTTCTGCTGGATGCATGGAGGAGAGACTGCTGACTCTGCCTTCATATAAATTATTCATGTTTTTATTGACTTTTCTTAAGGAGTCATTGTTCTAATATAACAAATTATCCATTTTATGTTCTGGTTATGATTTGAATTTATGTGCTAGAATTGTTTTCTGCCTGGGTGTGCATTTTACATACTTGATAACAAGTTAGTGAGTGTAGTTTGTTCATGGATATTTTATACATAGTTAACTATACATATACCAAACCTGGATAATGATCCTGGAAGCTGGAAATCTCTGAAGTAGACACCGCTACTGAGGTGATCCCCACTTGCTTCTGGGTCAAGTGTCGAGCAGCGGGCCTGAAACATACTGACAACAGGAGGTCAGCCGCTTGGCGTGAGCACCATTCAGAGAATGCTTGCATTTACTCAATTAATGCAGTGTTCTCTGATTGGACAAGGTGGAGAGGAGGAGCAGTGTCTACTTCAGTGATTTCCAGCTTCTAAGGGCATCAGCCAGGTATGGTATATGCATAAATACATTAGTCCAAACTGGACCAATGTAAATCAAAAAGGGACATATATGAAATATAGAGCAGAGTACTGCTGTATCCCTAATTTTAGTCAATCTGTTCTATTTACTCTCCCATTGGAACTTTAATGCAGCCAGATAGATATAATTTTTTAATATATAAAATTCCAAAACACTTTTTGATACAAAGTGTTAAAACACACCACATCTTAAAAGCACAAAAGCTCTGGTAGAGTACCAAACTATGATGTGATTCATGCTGATACCCCTATATCTTAGGCAGGAAGGTATATACAATACGTTTTACAGTAGGAATTTTTTTTAACAATCATATCTTGCTGAGGAAGCCCAAACGTGTTTCAATTAACCAAATGCAAATCTTCATCAGGGGTCAGAAACGATGGTAGTGCAATACAAAGAGAAAATGAATCTGCCTAGGATATAGGGGGTACCAGCATGTATGACATCATAGTTGGGTACTCAACTAGAACTTTTGTGTTTTGATGTGTTGTGTTTCTACACTTTGTATCAAAAAAAGTTTTTTGTAATTTAATATATTAAAAATTTCTCTCTATTTGGCTGCATTAAAATCCCAATGGGAAAGTAAATAGAATGGATTAACTGGACCAATGTAACTAGGCATAAAATAATTATTCCTGGAATTCATCCATTTTAACTAATTCTTATTTTAAAAAAATATGTGTAATTAGGATGTTGATTTTTTTTCAACCTTCAAAGTGATTCTGGTTATGATTTTTACAATACTGTTTTCATTATTTTATTTTAAATATAGTTTATGTCCCCAGGGCCAAAATACTCTACATTCTAGTGTTTCCTGTGCTTAGAAACGGATGATTCTTGCAAAGTTCCAGCTGGCAGAGTTGTCCTTATTTATTTTACTATCAGTAATAATTGCCTGAATACACTGCATCCAATGGATGCAATCAGTGCTTGGCTTCCAGACCCTCCTATCCAAAGTTTGTAAAAAATGAAAGTTATGTTTATTGTGCATGTCCATTCCAGGATGTGCGCTCTGCATCCAGAAAGTCCAGATGTGGCTGGATCAATAAAAGTTATATTGGTAGGAGATCTAATATAATATTAGTCATTTGTCTTTTTTCTTTCTTTGCAGAGTAGCTGATTTAACTGGTTATGAGCCTCAAGATCTCATAGAGAAAACACTGTACCACCACGTACACGGTTGTGATGTGTTCCATCTACGCTATGCGCACCACCTCTGTTAGTATCAATTTACATTACAATATATTCATTAAAGCTCCCAAGCCATTTTATTTTGCTTTGGATAGAGTGAAGTGTTTCCTGATGGATTTTTATTGCTAGTAGTAAAGGGTGTGGGGTGCTGGATTCATATTATAGTGGGTATTCACAAGTCTTGAGTAGTGTTGGGGTAGTTTAGGTGGCTCTTGTAGGAGTGTTTGCCCAAGGTCGGCTCCAAACACAAAAAAATACTTAGCTGTACAAAGAGGAAAGCCCCAGAATTAAAACATGTGAAGTCAAACACATTTCAGGTGTTTAACAACCCCTCATCAGGGCTTGCTAGTGTTTAACCATTTGTGTCTTGAGTATTTTTTTTTGTTTGCTTCATCACTGGTCCAGTCCAAGGATAATGATAGAGAGGGGGGCTGCTATATGCAATATTAGTTCAAACTCATGGTCTCGGTTTCTGTCAGGCCACGGCATCACTTCGTGAGCCCCTCTAAGGAGGTCCACACTCTTCCTCTGTCCTTCTTTTGGAAAGTCAGTCCTTCATTTAGAACCAAATCCCTTGGTCCCTCCTCAGTTGCCAGTTTTTATGATCTGATGTATATACACCAGGGGTGGACTGACAACTCATGGGGCCCCCGGGCAATAGGGGATCATGGGGCCCCTGTGCTCTTGCCCAAACTCAAAAAAGCCTATGAAAAAGGTACCAGGGGCATCTCATGGGGCCCCCTACTGACCCCAGGCCCTCGGGCAGTGCCCGAGTTTCCAAATGGTCAGTCCGCCCCTGATATACACTGCTATAAAAAATGTATTTACCTATAAGAAGTGTTTTCTCACATTAAAGTGGTTCTAAAGGCTTAAGGATTGTTACCTTCATGCATTCTATGCATGAATGTAAAAAACCTTCTGTGTGCAGCGACCCCCCCAGCCCCTCCCCAATCCTTACCTGAGCCCTCTCCAATTCTTTGACATTCTCAACAGCCTCTGATGTCTGGGGACTCCCCCTCATTAGCTGAAATAGCAACAGGAGCCCATTGGCAAGTGAGCAGGTGAGGAGAGAGCAGGGGAAGGAGTTGAGCCGTGGCTCTATGTATCTTATGGAAGCAGCAGCTCAAGAACGAGCACGCAGAAGTTCCCCCAGGGCGAGCAGCTTTCTCTAGAGGCACTGCTCCAGGGGGAGGAGCCAGGAACGCCATAGGGGACCAGAAAAAAAAGAGGATCAGGGCTGCTCTATGCAAAATTACTGCACAGAGCAGGTAAGTATAACATGTTTGTTATTTAAAAAAAAGAAAAACAAGTTTTAGTGTCATCTAACCTCCAAACTCAAATTCACCCCCCTTATGTCAAAAGAGCCGAGATGGTAAGAGCCCCCTCCCCTCCTCCCTATCAGAAGTCAAGTGTCCCCCCATCCTCCCTTACATCACAGTGCACCCCCTTACCTTGTGCTGCTGCAGGGAAAAAGCTGGGGGCTTGAGTCAGCTCCTGGAGTCTGCTAAATGCTGAGACCAAGGAAGGCTGAGACAAGGGAGTTCTGCAGCTGCACAGAGAGGTGCAGGATCTTTAGGAGGAGTTTTGTCTTCCTCTGTTTTGCCAACTGCTGAGTCTGGGGGAGGGCAGAGACAATCCTTTCCATGGCTGCACAGAGAAGAGCAGGATCTGGTGGAACAGTTCTGTCCTCCTCTGTGCTCTAAGCAGGGGCGGACTGACCATTCAAGCACTCGGGCACTGCCCGAGGGCCCGGGGTCAATAGGGGGCGCCATAAAATGTCTCTGGTACCTTTTATAGGCTTTTCTTGGGTGTGCTTTGAGTATGGGCAAGGACAGAGGGGCCCCATGATCCCCAAATGCCCGGGGGCCCCATGAGTTGTCAGTCCGCCCCTGGCTCTAAGCTATTGTATTTGTTATTTTGGAAAGCCGCTAAAGGAAAAGTAGTGATGAAAAAAACACTTGCGGATTTCATGCCAAACTCTGGGGAAAAAATGACCCTTGCAGCGGGGCTCCCCCCACAGGCTTCCCCCCAGTTGAACAACTGCTCCTCCAAAGTCCCTTTTCTTTGCCACTCTGTTGGTTGCAGGCTCCTTGGCATCAGCACAGGCTTCTAGTCCTGTATTATAAGTGAGGACGCCAAAGGTTCAACCACAGCCAGGAGTGTGGAAGAAAGAAGAAGAGTCAGCTTCCAGGGGTGTGAGGTGTATGGTAAGTATAGTTGCTATTTCCATTCCCCTAGACAAAATAAGCAATTGACCTCTACAATGCTTGGGGAACCCCGCTGCAAGGGTTTTTTTTTCCCAGCATTTACTCTATGGACTTTTCATGATTTGTATAAAATGGAATATGTAATTTGCCTACTTACTTTGTGCTACAATGTGTTCCTCTTTGTCAACTCAAAAAGTTGAGAGGCATGCTTCACGGACAAATGCAATAATATTCAACTATTACATAATGTCTGCCTTCCACTTAGCCTGCAAATTGTCTCTCTTGGCACACATTGAAAAAGATTGTTCCCTTGAACTGATTTATGTCAGTGATTATGTTGTTTTGTTTTTTCATTTGCAGTGCTAGTGAAAGGCCAGGTCACCACAAAGTACTACAGGCTTCTCTCCAAGCATGGAGGATGGGTGTGGGTGCAAAGCTATGCCACCATTGTCCACAACAGCCGGTCTTCAAGGCCTCACTGCATTGTGAGCGTCAACTATGTCCTTACGTGAGTGCCAATACATATGTCCCTATGAATGTACCTATACCCAGGACTGTACCCCAATGACTCTTGTGGGACAGTGCATAGGGCAGCAGGAATGAGGGGAAGGCACCAAGCCACCTAATTCAAAAACTATGGTCATTTTTTTCTCATTTTGTTTCCCACTTCTGCCCACCACTGGATATTGTGCCTAAATTCAGCAAGAGATCTGTAGGGTGAAGGGGGTGCAGAGGATGTTGAGGATAGTCAGAAGGATCTTTAAATGATAAGAAACATACAATCATCTTTCTTTTCTCATGTTTAGTAGTCTGCACAGGTGAAAAGTATCTATGCAGAACTGTGTACTCTAGCATCAGTTTTTACCAATCATGTGAAACTTTTTCCTTTCCTCCAGCAAAGATGAACCACCCATACCACAGCCATGGCTAAAAGAAAATTTGGCCAAGTTTTCAAAATATCCAAACCAGCTCTTTCTTGCTGTTCCATCTCATTCACTATTTATTAAACATGGCACCCACCTTTGGAATAGCAAGACATATTGGTAATATGTTTTGAAGGTTCCTTTTATATCCTAGCTATAGAGCCCATTCACAATTAGGCATGCACGAATGCACAAGCGATACCGTATCTTATGGTACGCATTAGCTACGGTAGAACATCCATTATGAATGGGTCGCCAATGCACCACAATGGATAAGAAAACATATATGACCTTTTTTTTTTTTCAAACACAGTCCATTGCACTCTACTGTATTGTGTATAGGGGTGCCATTTACAATGTATGGCACTGGAAAGCACCACAAATAGAGCAGATGCTTTGCCATGTGTTCTAGTAGCACACGTTGACGTGTATAGTATAGCATGTATTAACATACAAATGTGACAGGGACCCTCAAAGTGTATCTAAAGCTAAACCTTTTTTTGCTCATTTTGGTTAGAACAAGGAATGGTTAGAACCTCTCTCAGGTTTACTCTGCTGTCTGTGTCCCCACTGAAGAGATTCAACCACTCTATTTGTGCTGATGACCATTATTATTAGGACAGAAAGTGATGGAAAATTCAAAATTCTACAGTTGCCACCAGAACAGGAATAAAGGAAGCATCTTCCCATAAGGATACCAGTTCTGCTGTCAATTGTCTAAAGCTGGCTATAGATGGATCGACATTTGACAGTGTCAGTTATGTGTGCCTGTTCCTACTCAACAGTAGACAAGAAGGGCTTGTTGGAAAATTCTTCTCAATCAGTAGCTGCAGCCGATGGACAGCCGTTGATCAGTATATTCTGACAATGGAGGAGTCACACTGTCAGAATACAATGTCTCAGCGGAGAGGATTCCTCTATCCACCTCAATTGTGTGGATGGAGGAATCTGTTTGCTTTTTTTGTTTAGCTCCCTGGCATAATGAAAAAAAAATGTTTAGCTATGGCTGTTGTAAGAGGGTATTTCTTCACACTTTGAAAAAAATTACTCATCAAAATTAGAAATTGGTGTAATGGTCTTCTGTGCCTTTAAATACAATGTCCTTGGAGTCCTTCTTTAATGTTCTAAAAGCAACTAAAAAAAAAAAAACCTAAACACATACTCCAGAGCACTGTGGTGTATCAAATAAACAGTGCAATCAATCCATAATTATGAAATCACAGACAATTACAATGTTATAGAAATGGAGTAATCAGATGACTCACCTGGAAATTACTACACTTACACTAGGGTCTAAGAGCTTAATTTAAAACATACTAGCTTGCTGCAAACACTGAAGCTACCAAGATCTAGGCCAACCACACAAATACCAGCTGGGAAATAAAGGCAGTAAAATCCACAGTTCATAAGTTTGTCATGTCTGTCTTTTAATTTAATATATTTTGTTGGTTAACAGACAAAAGATCTTTGCAAGAAATACCCTGACTGCAATATAAGGGAAAAAGCAGTGCAATTCAACAGTGATAAGTCCAATACAGTGCCATGGTCCTAATTATAAGGATGTGGGTAACAGGCACTTTTGATTGGTAGCCCATAATTTTTTATAGAAGAGTAAAATATCTTTGGCTAGGTGGCTTGTATACAGGCAAGGGGCCTATGGGTGCCTTAGGTGTAGGCCATGGGATAATTGAAAGAGAAAGAGAGACAGAAAATATTTTATTTTAAAGTCAAAAAGGACAAGGCAACTGTTCAAGCAATCGCTAGATTTATGCTGGGTCTTTAAGGATCGCTGCTGTGTCTTTTATGATTCATCACAAGATCCCTGCTGGGTCTTCCAGAACTCCTTCAAGGATCCCTACCTGGATTTCCAGGATTTATAGGACATCCACTACCTTCTAGACTTCCAGAGTTCCCAGTAACAACTTTGGACATGTCCATTGACCAAAAGAATCTTTAAGCACCAGCCTTTGAAGTGGCTGGTGCTGTGTATTATCGTGAGCTACTTGAGAGCAAAAGCACTATAATACTTTCTAACCAGTTGCCTGTTTGTTGCTGACCCAGACTGACTTGACTACTGTGCCAAGACCCCTGCCTGGACCTGACTACTCTCTTGCCTGCCTCCTGCTATGACCTTTACATGGACGTAACTACTTTCTTGTCTACCACTTGAACAGCCTCCACATTGTAGCCCTTCTGTTCCAGAAAGGGTTTTGGGGTGATCCTGGGGGGATGTGACTTGGTGCCAGTTTGCAGCAAAGAAAACTAGGAACCACTAGAGTTTCCAGTCAACCTCCACCATAAGGAACTCTGGTGAAGACCAACTGGTACTTAGGCGCTGCACTTTTGGTGAGCCCATGTCACTTGCCAAGGGGCACCATAACACCAATGCATTTTGGGCACCAAAAGGCCCCCCTTTATCAAGGATTTGGAAACTTGTTTAAATACTGGGGTTCTGAATTCAGTACAAAAAAAGTATCCAATATTAAGATGAACTTATTTGCTTTGCTCAGTTCTTGCAGCTGGTTTTGACAGAACCCCTGTATTTATATAAGTCACTGAAATGTCTGTGAAGGGAGCCTTTTGAAGTCCCTGAAATGTGATAGATTGTCCTTTTCAACTTCCATGAGGAAATAAAATCCTTTCTGGACTATACATTTGGTATGGCTCTCCTTATTGACTTAAAGTTATATTAAAGGCTTAGTTAAAAAAAATAACAAATATGTCATACTTACCTGCTCTGAGATATGATTTTTCATAGAACAGCCCCGATCCTCCTCTTCTTGGGTCCCCCGCTTGTTCTCCTGGCCCATCCACCCCACCGAGCCCAGCCGTTACAATCACTTTAATATCCTATTTTTCCAGTCATGTCACATTGAGACCATCATGTTTTCCGATGGCATCATCAGATGCCTCTGCATAGACCCTTTCTGTATAGGTAGACCAATGACAATCACCGATGATATATAAATATGTATGTTTGTATGCTGTACAAAATGAGGCAAGACTACTGCATTAAACTGGCTTTGATCATTTAGAGTAAATCAGGGGTTCAGCATACAAATCAAGCAGATCAGAAGAAGTTCAACTGTAGGTCAAATGCACCTGTCAATGGATTCTGTAAATGAAGAAGTGTCTGACATGAAGAGCCAATCAGGAGGATGGTGAAAACTGATGTCATTGGCACAACCCCAAAGCCTGTTGACACAGGCCGTTAAGCTGGCCAGGCAAAATTTGTTCAGCAGGTGGCCCTGTCATCCAACTCCCACCCAACATCCTTGTAAAAATGTTGACCAAACAGCACTGGCATCCAATCAAATGTTGGCACATAGGGCTGTCTGTTAGATTACTATAGATGCAGTGGGAGATTTCTTCATCCATCTTATACAGCTGGATGGAAGATTCTCTTAGATTTTTTTTTTGCTCAGTTTACAGGCAGAACGGCAAAATCTGTATGAGTATAGTCAGCTTTATCTTCTCAGTCTCTCCTGTAACTATTGGTATTGGGACAAAAAGTTATGGAATAGAAGAACAGTGGGGAAATCTTCCCATGGGGACATTTGCTGGGCTGACAACTAAGAGAGGTTAACTTTGGCGAGATTTCTTCTCACTTTCTGTTGTGTCTATAGGACAGGAAGTTAAAAAAAAATCTTCCCAAGGGGTCCAATCAAGTCAGTTTTTCAGGTGAACTTGATCGCACAGTCTATTCACCCCAGCAAGCGTAAATGCACTTGGATTGGAGGGCAGTAAGGTGTAAATGGAAAGTCCGTTTACACCCGACTGCCCAAAGAGTAGTCTTTGTTTCTGCTCGCATAAACTGCCCACTCTTCTCTGATAAGTAGGGGATCAGTGGACAAATCCCCTGCTGATCAAAACGGAGTCTTTCCCATGTGAAAGGAGTCTAAAGGTAGTCAAACTGACCCCTTTATTGTAGCAACTTTCTACCTTTCACTGGAAGTAAGTTCACAAGACCTTCCCACCATTTCCGCAACTCATCTGGCACTGCACATTGGGGAAGTGCCTGATGCCTACTAGCATCAAACCGATGTTTGAGAGCAGGGCCCATTTTTTGAAGACCCCCCATCTTGGTGCATATACCCAAATCCGGCAAAGTGGTATCAATATGGCAGTGTGCCTGGATACTTTTGGCCATCTTGATTTGAAGATACTATCCACCTTGTGCCTCTGAGGAGGATTGCATGTTTTTGTAACAAAAAAAAAAAAGACTGATGAAACCAAACTGTGTTGCATAAGAGAATTATACAAATTGTTAGATTTGATGTTATTTATTATTTTAGAAAAGATGAAAAAAACCCTTTGAATTAAATAACAAGGGTATTATTGCCACGTACTGACAAAGTATTCTTGCTGTTCTTGCCTTTGTGGTGCATATCCCCATTCCTTTACCACCTAGGTTCTATCTGCTAGGCCTAGTAGAAGAATTAGCTCACACTCTTTTAAGCCTACTGATTTTTTTATGCTCGGAAAACCATTACATGTTGTTGGAAGAAGTCTCCCCCTCCCTCAGTCCGATTTTGGATGCAGTTGGTTGATTCCAATTTGCCCCTGTATCAAAATACTTATTTCAATAGAGGTTACCATTATACATTTATAAGTCTGGTCCTGTTGGCTAGATAACCCCTCAGCAGCCACTCCACTAGATTCATAAAGTCCTCAAGGCACTATTTTGGGTGACATGGGTACTCAAATGGGTATTAATGCTCCTGTGTATTTTCAGTATTTGTGCTCGAGCCATGCACCTTCATTTTCACTCATTATTATTTATTTTTCCTGTTATTTTTTATTTAGTTTTTAGTATGGTAATTGGTGTATCTTACTGGTTTCATCTTGTCCCATTGTGAGATTTTGTTGGACAATGTTTCATGCAAAGCTTAAAAAAGAGATTTAACCAAAAAATAACAAGGGCACTCTTGTGATAAAATATAAATTGCCTATGATGTTGATCCTTACAACTTGTTAATGGGTTATACCCAGCATCCCACAGTTCCAAAATGGTAGTTTCTATACTTTCCTGGAACATCGGCGGCTGGTTGGTGGACTTCTGTTCCACCATTGTGTGAAAATGATGATGTTTTTTGATGACACTTGGTAAACATTATCAATTTTTCTCTCTCATACACAGAGATATAGAGTACAAGGAACTGCAGCTCTCTCTGGAGCAAATGACTGTTTCCAAAGCTCCGTTTCCATGCCGGAATTCAGTCACTACCTCGCAGGAAGCAAGGAAGCCAACCAAGCTGAAAGCTGCAAAAGTCAAACCAAAACAGCCAAGATCAAACCCCTACCCACAGGTATGGAGGACTGTCAGTAGACGTTCCTGATTCACTGGGTGGGTAGAAGCACAATTGGATGGTTCATTAGCTGCTGAAATGGTTCATTTGGCATGGGCTATCAGCTACTGAACAACTTGCTGGGTTTTCCGCCAGGTTTGGTGCAAAGGGAAGTTTTAAAGTTATTTATTCCCTCAGCAAAAGGTTTTTCTTGCACAGTGCAAAACAAAGTAAAGTCATAAACCTTAAATGTCATACTTAATAATACAAAAAAACACAAACCAATGCAATTGTATATTTAATCAAATGATCAGTATTAATGGCACTATGAAATCTGAAGACTACCAGAGAATTCTGGGGTGCAATGTAGGGCCCAGTGTTAGAAAGTTGGGTCTCCATCAGAGGTCATGGGTCTTACAGCAGGACAATGACCCAAAGCACACGTCAAAAAGCACCAAGAAATGGTATCAGACAAAGCGCTGGAAAGTACTGAACTGGCCAGCAATGAGTCCAGATCTCAATCCCATAGAGCACCTGTGGAGAGATCTCAAAACAGCAGTTGGGAAACGGAACCCTTCCAATCTGAGAGACCTGGAGCAGTTGGCAAAAGAAGAGTGCTCCAAAATTCCAGTAAAGAGGTGTAAGAAACTTATTTATGATTACAGGAAGCGATTGATTCAGTTATTTTTTTCCAAGGGGGTGTGTTACCAAATATTAAATTGAGGGTGCCAATAATTTTGTCCAGTCCATTTTTGGAGTTTTGCGTGGAATGTGTCAGATTTGGCTTTTTGTTTCTCCACTTTTTTGTGTCATGCCAATACAAACAAAAGAAATATACATGAGAATGCCTAAACATTTGTAATTACAACAATTTTCTGAGCAAAGTGGTACACTATCTGACAGAAATACAGAGGTGTCAATATTTTTGGCCATTACTGCAATGTTATTGGTGTACAATGCCGATGCAATGAAGTCGTTACAGCAGGGCATCTGTTATATCTTATTTTATATCTTACTATATTTTTGTAGGTAAACTTTAAAGCATACAGTCCAAAGATGAGTGGTGGTCCATGGTCCAATTTGCTTCCATGGAAATCTCTTGATGAGTCCGCCACCAGTATTGACAGTATATGATACTAAACTAATGCTAGTATAACAAAAAAACAAAAAACTGGGTAATAAAAATAGAATAGAATAGAAAATAAAAAAATGGAAGTAGGGTCATCATTTTCCATACAACAGATCCCAGTGCTCAGGTCAAGGGGTAAAGGGGTGTAGGGTGGTAGTATCATTGGATGGCTGTGGCTAATGCTTAAAGAGGAGCTAGAGAGGTGTTAATGTAGATTCCCAGGGACTTAGTGTCAGCTGCTTTTAATCTTGTGAAGAGCAGCATTCAGAAGTGATCACATGATCGGGACCCATACAACGATCGGTGTTCCACTGTGTGCAAACGACTGCAGTGCCACTGTCCGGTCGTTTATATACAATGGCCAGACGGGAAGCGGTTAAAGAGTAACTCCACTTTTCTTGAGGAAAAAAAGCACTCCCCTACATTGCAGGGATTTTAACTAACTTTGTTGCAGATTCCTACCTTTTGTTATTCCGGAGAAATAGTTGTTTGATTGTCTGTGTCCATGTGCAGAGTGAATCTAATGTGAGTTGTTTTTAAATATCAGTCAGCTGCTACACCTACAGGGCACTAATGAGGAAAGTGTCAGGGTCTGTATCCCTTTAAACACGATTTCCCTTTAGGAGTATCTCACCAAAATGACATTTTAGTTGCAGGGGATGCCAAAATCGGATTTGTATCTTAGTGCAGACTTCTGGGAAAATCAGTCAGCCAATCACATACTGTAAGCAGGATATTCCATACCTGGGAGGCGTCCTGTACACCACCTGTGTACATAACACCTCCAGGTTACCATATTGCATTACAGAAAATTACAGCGCTGCAGATTGAAAAGTAAAGATCATTATTAATAACATTCAATTAAAATATGATTTTGCAATTGTATATGATATATATATATATATATATATATATATATATATTATTTTTTATATTATTTGCTCATTTGCAATTGTACATGATATATGTATATATTTATATATTTTTTTCTATTTATTATTATTATTACGGTACTATTATTTGCTATTTTTTTTCCCACAAAAGTGGAGTTACCCTTTAAGTTTCTGTACACAGCAGTATTATTTTTTTACTAGATTTTATTCATTGCTCGTAACTCTGTTTTACATTATACAGACCTCCTCTATTTTCAGTTATAATATGGAATTTTTAGGATGCTTTTGGGTTCCTTAGCTGTCAGACTATATTTAGAAACTACCTTGTATTCGCTGCGCTCAGAGACAGATTAAATTACAGGCCCATTTAGTATGGGTAGCTCCGCGAGCAGAATTACAGGCAGCATTTCCTGGTCACTGGCTGCTAACCTTACAGCCCACCATAAATTAACAATAGGGAAAAAGTCCCAGACATTCAATATGAGCAGTTTTATAGAGCGTAGAATATAGCTTGCTTGTATATAATAAGATATGAGGCATTTTATTGGTGTATTATTTGCTTGTCACAATATACTGAAGGCTTAGAACCGTTTTAAGAATATGCAATGATTTGCTGACTTGGTTATGCGTTTGGATTTTATCACTTTCTATCCATGTTCTTTCAGCGTTATGCTTGATTCACACTTTTACTTTTGAACCTCTATTTATTTTAGGGTTTATTCTTGTGGTATCCATTGCACTTAAAGAGGTAGTAAAGTCTGTTTTGTTTTTTTTTTTACTTGTACCTACCGGTAAGCCTATAATAGAGCCTACCTGTAGGTACTGTAAATATCTCCTAAACATGCACCATATGGGCAGCACAGTGGCTAAATGGTTAGCACTTCCGCCTGGCAGTACTAGGGTCGTTGGTTCAAATCCCAACCACGGCATCACCTGCCTGGAGGTTGCATGTTCTCCTTGTGCCTGCGTGGGTTTCTTCTGGGTACTCTGGTTTCCTCCCACACTCCAAAGACATGCTGGTAGGTGAATTGGCTCCTGTCTAAATTGTCCCTAGTATGTGTATGTAAGTTAGGGACCTTAGATTGTACGCCCCTTGAGGGTTAGGGACCGATGGGAATATACAATATATATGTAAAGCACTGCGTAAATTGATGGCGCTATATAAGTACCTGAAATAAAATAAATTTAGGAGATATTTACTTGTGTAGCAGCACCGATGCATGCGCTCTGAAGGAACGGCCTGTGCCATTCCTTCAGAGCCTTGTGCTGTAAAAAGTGATGTCATTCAAGCCACCGGAGGCTGCGAACCCGGATGATGGACTGGGTGAAGATGGAAGCTCTGTCAGCGGTGACAACGTGTGGCTTTTTTTTAAGGTAGTTTTCACATAATGTGCCACTAGGTCATGCATGCTAGTACATTTTGGAAATGCCTTGCAGTGGAATTTTTTTTTTTTAATTATCAGGTTTACTGCTGCTTTAAAGTAGAACTATAGACAAAACATTTGTTTTTTTAATTTTGGATAGAATAATGGAGAGTTTTAACCCCTATTAGGTTTTTTTTTCCCATCTGTGTCTCATTGGGAAGATTTACTTTCACTCTCTGTCCCCTACCAATCCTGGATCCTACTAAAACCAAATCAAAAAAAGAAAGAGACGTTACACAAAACCAGTTGGAAAACTTTGCCAAGAATCAGAAGAAAAATCTATACCAAGAAAGGTATCATGTTTGGGTGGAAGAAAGCGCTGCACTGGTGTCGCTGGAGGCTACCTAGCAGCAAGTTACTGTGTAAAGGGTATAGAGGGAATTGCTTCCAATGAATTATATCCCAATTGTAGGTGTTAAGTAATAGACTCCGTTGGGGACTAAGGCTGCAACCTTTCTGATAATGACAATGGAGGCGTTACCGCAGGGAACACTTGGGTGATTGGAGAGGAGCGCAAGATGTCCAAAAAAAGTCTCACATGAGGAATTTTGTAGTTTAGAAGATAAAAGTAAACAAGTAGAGCCAACACATTTCGGGGGAATTGCCTCAGAGCTAGTATATAGAGACAAAGATACTTGGTAAAAACTCATCATAGTCAGTCTATAGAATTTGTATAAAGTGCAAAGCAAAAATTTGTGTTGTTAAATATAGTTTCAAAATAAAGTGGAATCCATAATTAGTCTCTATTTAGTTTCAAAATTAAGTGGAGTTGATTTAATTTTAGTTTTAATTTTATATACCATTTGCAATATGTCTTTAGAGACTAAATAGGGATTCCACTTTATTTTGAAACTATACTTATCAACACAAATTTTTGCATTGCACTTATACAAATCCTATGGACTGACTATGGGTTTTTACCATGTCTCATTCTCTCTGTATACAAGCCCTGAAGAAGGGGGAGGCAATTCCGCCGAAAAGCTTTGGCTCCACTTGTTTACTTTTATCGTCAATATACTATAAAATTCATAAAGTGAGACTTTATTTGGACATCGGGTGCTCCTCTCCAATCACCTAATGATACCAAGAAAATACTTTTTGGATACCACCCAAAAAACAGAAAACGTAACTTCTAAAATTCCCGCTATCAGTGACCAATCACAAAAAGCAAATGGGAAATCCTCTTTTGGACAGCTGACATTGGAACAGGTGTTCCTATTGGAAGATTTCCCCTCTATTCCTGTTCTGGTGAAAACGTTTTGGGGGATTTTCTTTTGGAACATCAGTACTGCAGACAATGGCCACCAAGACCAATTTAGAGAGTGAATCTTCCCAGTGTTGTCACAGGTGGCAATAAACGTCAGGGTTCTCACCCATCTACATCCAAAAAAAGTTGTAGCTTTATATACACCTTGAAGCTCGGCTCCAGCCAATATGTTTAATTTTGTTTGGAAAAGAGTGGGAAGGAGTAGGGCTTCTGTCATGTTCTAATTGTTCCAGAGGAAATATTCCACACTTGTATTGAGGACACCCTATTCATATGTCCAACGGGACAGAACGCCTCTTGTATTTTTCTACTAAGGCGTTCTGGTAATTTTGCCATCCAATTCTATTCATGACCTGAAAACATTTAAGCCCTAATAAATGGGGAGTGCTTTGGCCCCCAAAGCGCATTATCTGTCCTACAGCTGTGCTCAAATGTTTGCATACCCTTGGAGAATTGGTAATATACAGTATGTACCATTTTTAAAGAAAACATAAGTGAGCAGATAAACACATTTCTTTTATTTCTTATGGGATTCATATTGAACTGTAGGTCATAACAGGATGATACAAATATAAAACAAAACATGGCAACAAGTAAACAAATGCAATGACCCCTGTTCAAAAGTCTGCATCCCCTTAGCTCTTAATACTGTGTATTGCCCCCTTTAGCATCAGTGACAGTGTGCAGTCTTCCGTAATAATTGTCTATAAGTATTCTGACTCCAACAGTTGTATTAGTAACTTATCCATTGCTGAGACCTCTATGCCTGGCCAGTATAACCAGATATAATCACTGTGGACAGTCTTTGTCAGATTGCTGAACTCACCAAACACCTGTTTTTCTCTTCCATGGATCTTTATTGCAATGCAGAAGGAACATCAGACAACAAGATGTAGCAGATGAATAAAAGGACAGTATTTGCAGGCCGAAACAGATCTCAGCTAGATCAATCTAATACTGCAGCTGTCCCCCACTGGCTCTAACACCTAGAACTGAGAACCACCTAGAACTGAGCAATCACATGACCGCCGATCGTTCAATTCGCAGTCTTCAGTGAGCAGAGAGGTGACTGTCAGTCATTAGCTCTCTGCTCCACCCCTCCAGTGTTTACTGGAGAGCTGGGCTGGGCAGGGGACAAGAGCTGCCGGCTCGGGCTTTGAGCAGCACGCTTAGAGGCTGAGCCAATTAGGCCTCTGGGCGGTTCCTGACATTATTGTTGGGATCTCTCCAGAGTTTGGAGCAGGCTTTAGCCCGTTATTGGCTGAATCTGAGTCACAGGAGTGGAGAACTAAGTGCTCTGCTGTGATCCACAAGAGATGCATGGCCAAAAGATCTTTGACCATACATTTCCTTTAACCATTTCAATACCGGGCAATTTTACACCTTCCTGCCCAGGCCATTTTCCAGGTTTCAGCGCTCTCACACTTTGAATGACAATTGCGCGGTCATACAACATTGTACCCAAACTAAAATTGTATCATTTTCTTCACACAACTAGAGCTTTCTTTTGGTGGTATTTAATCACCACTGGGGATTTTATTTTTTGCTAAATTATCAAAAAAAGACCGAAAATTTTGAAGAAAAAAAAATTTGTCTTTGTTTCTGTTATAATAGTTTGCAAATAAATAATTATTCTTCATAAATTTAGGCCAAGATGTGTTCTACTACATATCTTTGGTGAAAATAACCCAAATTAGGATGTATTTTTTAGTTTGTAGGAAAGTTATAGAGTTCACAAACTATGGTATAGATCTGAAAATTGATCAATCCTAAAGTACTGACGGCCAATCTAATTTCTTGAGGTCCAAGAATGTCAGAACAGTACAGATATCCCCCAAATGACCCCTTTTTGCAGAGTAGACAGTCCGACGTATTTCATAAGAGGCATGGTGAGTTTTTTGAAGTTGTATTTTTTTTGTCATAATTTTTCGGAAAATGAAAAAATGCAAAAAATTATTTTCACTATTTTTTCTTTTACATACTGTCACCAGTGCAGTACAGCGTCATCATATAACTGGCATGGTGGTGATCAGGGACACTGACTGGTCTTTTTTTTAAGATTTTTTTTTCATATTTCACTATGTCCAAAGTAGTACAACGTTACCATAGTAACATTGTACTACTTTGGGGAAGTGATCAGTATTTTATTTTTTTTTTTACACAATTTGCTTATAGAAAATAATTACTTTGCTATAAGCAAGCAATTACCTGAATGACATCAATTCATTCAGGTTTTTTTTTTTTTTGCGCTTAGCTGTGATTTGGCCACAGCTAATCACATGATATGTGCATGTGATTAGCTGTGACCATTCACAGCTAGGCAGTAGTATACAATGGATGGCATGAATGAAGCCATCCATTGTATACAACTGTCATGTGACCTGCTGTGATTGGTCACAGCAGGTCACATGGTACCGGCAACGGGGCCGATACTCAGATCTGTCATCGGCCGTGTCCGAGGTACACGGCCGGTGACAGATCGCGCCGCTGCACGGCTCTGCAAAAGTGCGCATGTGCGGGAGGACGCCATTTGGCGTCCAACCCGGAAATCCGATACATTTTTCCAGCCGCCTTTTGGCTATTGGCTGGGCGTGTATTGGTTAAGCAATACAGCTATGTCAACTCTTCCTCCTTTTCCTCCTAATGTGATTGGTCAGTGAAGGAGCCTCAAATGGCTGTTGAGTTCATCCTTCTGAGCTCTTCTCCTGCCTGTGTGTTTCTTGTCAACACATTTGCATGTAGCATATCTGATTGGCCCCAGTGCTGGCCCTCCCTCTCTGTCTGAATACTGTTGTAGAGAAGATTACAGCAGAATATTACCAAGTCAAATTTAAGTCTTGACACTAGTTGCAATTAATTTATTATAATGAATACCGTCAAATAAACTTAATTCTTTGATGTTTGTTAATATCTGTCTGATGGAACGGAGCTCGTCTCACCCCAAAACTTAGTGTAGTAAGGGCAGTGTCCATATGCCCCACATCCTACACAAACCTATGTGGAAGAAGTGAATGGGCATGACTAAACTCCAAGGGGCGGAGTGAAATGTGTTGGGATCATGGCCTGGCTGGAGCCCTGGCTGAGGCTGCCATTCACTTCTTCCACGTGGGTCTGTGTACGATGTGCAGCGTATGGACACTTCCCTTGCTACACAATGTTTAAAACATATTGGACCAAGAGAACACAAAATCTGTCTGAAGTTCACACTTTAATGGAACCACCTGTTAAAAAATAATACTTTTTTGAGAAATAAATCAGTGTCTTTCACAATTTTTAGGGACTCTGTACATTAGTTCTGAACTCCATTAATGTTTAAATAAAAAATGTACTTTGTGGATTTTTCATGTACAGTATGCAGTAGGAGGAGAAAGCCTCCATGGTAAAGTCAAAAACTCCATCAGGGAAATGTCTCCAACAGATATTATTGATTAATCAATGCAATGTCTTTCTTACAGCAGTACAGTTCCTTCCATGGAGATAAGCTGGACTTTGCACAGTTTGGAAACTGGAAAGGAGGCCCAACAATAAATGCCGCCACTAACCAAGAACCAAGCAACCACACGGAAAACAATGAACTTTTATACCCTGCTCCCTACAGCTTACCATTCCCTTACCACTACGGACACTTTCCAATGGACTCCCACATGTTAAGTGGCAAGAAACAAGTGATGCCTTCTAGGTTTGGCCAGGGCCAAGGGTCGCCATGTGAGGTGGCGAGATTTATCTTTGGTGCCATACAAACAGGGGGAGAGTGTCACTGGCATTACTCCAACCCCTTAGTGCCAAATTCACCACCAAAAACTGTTCAGGATCAGCCTGCAAGTCAGACGTGTCACAACCTCTCTCAGAATTATGATGGTAAGTTATTTTCTACATGCACATTCCAGATATCTGTTCTAAATGTCTAAATACAATGTGTGTGTTCATTGATAAGGTCCATACTTCTATCATATTTATGATTGATGGAACTCTTGTGGGTTAAGGTTAGAGCCATACGAAAGGTATAGGCTAAATTTTCACTTTGCTAGATTACCTATGGCTAACATGGTACAACACTTTACATTTAAAGAGCATAAAAGATTGTGAACGGCAAAGTGAGGCTTATTTCTGCAGCACCATTCATGGTTAGGATAAGTCATTGGTTGTTAAGGAGCTGGCACCCACTGGCATCTTAGTACTTATGAATCATTCCTGCTGTCAGTGGAGATTCCTCGCTGACAGTAGAATATAAGCAAAAAAGCCTACATAACAAATGTTTTAAAAAACAGCATGCAGGTCCCACCTAATCCATACCAGACCCTTCAGTCTGGTATGGATTGTAAGGGGAACCCAACATAAAAAAAAAATGATGTGGGGTTCCCCCCAAAAAATTTATACCAGACCCTAATCTGAATATTCAGCCCCAGCAGGCCAGGAAAGGGAAGGGACAAGTGCCCCCCGAACCATGCCAAACCACATACCCTCAACAGGGAAGGGGGGAACTCATGTCCCTTTACAGCTGCTACACAGAGACCTTCACCTATTGCTTATACTAAGAGGTAACTCCAGGGGCATAGCTACAGGGGTCGCAGGACCCGGCCCATGCTTCAGGGGGCCCATGCGGCCTCCTTGTACATCTGGATAAAAGGGGCGGTGCGGATGGCAGCATATAGAGGACCCAATCCCATCCATTTTCCTCCTGCAGCAACTGAATGCCTGCTTCTTCTTCTCTCCCTCCCACAGGTATTCAGCATCTACTGGAGGAAAATGAAGGAGATAAATTCTTTTATATGTCGCCTCTCTACCCCTCCTATTCTGCTGTCCTGGGCACCTAAGTTTTCTCCAAGCACCCCTGTGCTCTCTCCTACCCCCCCCCCCTTCCCCCACCCATCAGAACGTGTCAGGTTGGAGAGCAGGGCAGGGGTCGGTAAATGTATCATTTACCGGCTCCTTCCTTGTCTGAATGAACAGAGCCAGTGATCTGTTCCGATAATAACTGAAGCATAGTAAACTGTGTTTACTATGCTTCAGTGTGTGAATGAACGGGAAGCTCTGTACAAAGATATTCCTGTCCATTTATTCTGTGCAGCTGAAGCTGCAGAGATGGAGATTGAGGGCTGTGTCCTAAATCTCTTCTCTCTGTCTCAAATGTGAAATATCAGAGGTTTGTTTAGACCCCTGATACGGGGCTCCTAAAAACATTTTTAAAAAATAATAAAGTAAAAATAAAATGGTGAAAAATAATTTTAAAAAAATTAAAATTAAAAGTAGAAAACTACTGACACAAGTGCCAGAACTACCAGGGTTGCAAAGGTCACAATTGCGACTGGGCCGTCGCGTACCAGTCAGGATGGACCTTTCATGGATTCTTACAGTAGGGCCCTGACAGTTCTAGTGATGCCTCTGCGTACCTCTCTGGGGACATTGCACCATATCCTAGCCATTCTCCTAGAGTGCACTCTAGGCTAGTTATAGTATTATTATTCACATTGCTGTTAATGCTTACATGTACTGTTTATTGCTGACTTTACTAATTCATGAGTTAATCCCAGTCTAGTGGTACAGACCTCTTGTCCAACTTACCTTGACATGGTGATTAAACTGTCTGAACCTACCTTCTCTGTGTTCATTTATGATCAAACCACTGTTTATTCTAACCTGTTGCTAATTCACAGCTGAGTTAAAAGTATCTACACTCATGTTCTAATAAGTGCTTGCAGTAACTTTCATTCAACCAGGTGTGTTTGAAATGCTGAAGTTGTTCTTGGAGTTGAGGCACAGAACAGAAAACACAAATTTCCAAGCGGCTCCTGCGGGGGTAACGCTACTCTTGTCCTGAAAATGTTAATGCTAGTGCAAATAAAAGAGTATCATGGACAATACTCAGTTGTTAACTCCACCTAAATTGTTGTGGAAGGACCCTTGTTGGAATGAATAGACTGGTGATAGGGTCTCCTTAAAGTGGTAGTAAACCCCAAACCATAAATGTAATATATTGCAGCTTATCAGTCATTACATGTGGTGACTGCATCAGTTTTCTTTTCTTTGACTTTTTCCCTCTGTTTTCACCTGGTGATGTGGCCAGTAACACACCTCCAGCCAGGGGCGTAGATAAAGGGAGGAGTCACGGGGTCTGAATCCCCCCCCCCCAGAGGAGAGGAGAGTTGCCAACCATCCCTGCAGCCCTCAGAATTTCCACTCACCTGCAAGTGGAAATAATTTGGGGCTGCGAGCAGTGCCGAGACTAGAGGTGTGTGGGAGGGGATTGCGGTGGGGGTGGTGATGAGCAGCGATCTCCTGTATGGCTTTCAATGAAGCAGCTGGAAGCCACAGGAGGGAGAGGAGGAGATGCAGCTTCCAGCTGCTTTATTGAAAACCATACAGGAGATCGCTGCTCGTCACCACCCCCACCACTGCACAGAACATACCTGACGGTTCAGTTTTCTTTCTGCCACCCCTCCCTCTCCCTGTCGCTGTGGTCTTCTCACTGCCCAGCCCCTCTCTCCATCCTCTGCACCAATAGGAGAAGAGGAGAGAGAGGCTGGATCTGTTCCACTCCTTCCTTCCACCCACCCTTCCTTCCTTCCATCCACCCCTTCCTTCCTTCCACTCACCCCTTGCTTTCTTCCACCCATCCCTTCCTTCCTTCCACCCATCTCTTCCTTTCATCCACCCCTTCCTTCCACCCACCCCTCCCTTCCATCCACCCCTTCCTTTCTTCCTTCCACCCCTTCCTTTCTTCCTTCCACCCAACCTTATTTTCACCCACCCACCCCTCCCCCCTTCCTTCCTTCCTTCCTTCCTTCCACCCACCTACCCCTCCCTATCTTCCATCAACCCCTTCCTTCCACCCTTCCTTCCTTCCACCCACCCCTCCCTTCGTTCCTACAACCCCTCCCTTCCTTCCTTCAAGGAGGAGAAGTTGGTGTGTGTGTGTGTGTGTGGGGGGGGGGGGGGGGGGATGTGGTGGACCCCTCCCAGAAAAAAAAATGATCTACAGCCGTGCCTCCAGCATTAGTGAGACACAACTCTGCAGGAATGAGCATAGGAGGCACAGCAGACTTTGTCAGTCTGGGGATGTATTAGCATCAATGTATTAGCAGATTTAGAGCCACTAACAAATTGAAGCCAAACTCCAGCTCACACTTAATAATCAGTTACAGCAAACATTGTTTTTCGTGTTGGGATAAAGGTTTTATGTGAATACGTAAAAGCGGATAATTTTAATCACCTCTGCCAGTGTTAAAGCAAACCTCCATGAAAAAAATGTCTTCCATGCAGTGGGGTCATACCCGCACTGCATGGATTAACTGCTTGTTTTGTCTAGGGGCGCACCAAAAGGCTATACTTTGATTCAAAAGGCTGATCCTTTGATTCTCCAGAAAACTGCACTCCCCCACGTCTAGTGGAGGACTGTTCCTACCGTCCTCATGCCTGGAGCTGGTCTAAGGGCATGATGACATAAGGAATAGTCCATTCAAAAGACCACTAGTGTGCGGGGGTGGGGCAGGAGTGGCAGGGACCAGTTTTGTGCTTGGATGATCAGCGGATTAGGTAAGTATATCTCCGCTCTCCTCACCCCTAGAAAAAAAAAAGGAAATAAACATTTTCTCCTTTAGTTCTCCTTTAAGTGGTTGACTCATCCATGTAAACTGATTCATTCTGCTGGTGAGTTTGTGGAGTGAAAAAACAACAGACTTGCTGGCTGGATCACCAGATGAACATAGAAGAAAAAAAGCCTAAAAAAGGAAACTAATACAGTCATAACATATAAGAACTGGTAAGCTGCAATATATCAAATGTTTGCTGTTAGGTTTAATATTGCTTTAATGCATTCATGCAGCACAAGCTAGTTTAAAATTTTGATTTCCATAATAAAGAGCTGATTTAGTGGGGAGCAGACAGATTTAAAGTGTGAAGCCTAGCGAGCTTGTCAGGGGTTGGGGCGTCAGACAACAAAGAGACCCTGCAAGTTCACCTCTGCAAACACCCACCACTTTATTCTCAATGTCTATCCACTCAGCACGTCAAATAATATCTACATGTTAATCTTTCATGTAATTGTTCCACATCAACGAATTTGCAGAATTGTTGTTGTACCGATTACTCACTGTCATATTTTAGTGGTGGAAAGTGTCAGATTCCTGGACACGATTCATTACCCAGCAAAGCAGTGGTTTTGTGACTTGTAGGTTAATATTTGATCAGTGTTACCTCTCGGCTTCCTCCAAACAAAGGCGGCAGATAAAGCATCCTCCAGCTAATTTTATAAATGGAAAACTGCTGGGCATCCATCAAACTCTCACGGCGCTGTGACTTGACCAAACACTCCATGATGTAATTATTGATGTGGAGTGTAAATCAGAGCGTGAGTAATGTAATGCAAAGCAGACCTGTATGATGATGGGGTTATCACAGATTGCTGTATCATGACAGCCTAGAAACCTGCTATGGTGTAAAACTTAAACAAACAGACAAGTGCTGAATGTAATATTCCAATTAGTCTTGGATTTGCAGAAAGGTCCCCTAGGCCCCTGCTAAGTGTGGCAAAGATTTAGAGGGAACATAAGGCTGTTCCTTGTATTATTTTTTTTTAAGTATGTTTCAACCCAAGAATATAAAGGCAATATATTTTGCACATACCAGTCCGTAAATGTGGTGACTGTATTAGTTCCCTTTTTAGGCTTTTTTTGGCCTTATTTTCACCTGTTTTGTAATAAGGGAGCCCAACTGCTCTTTAGCCCATTCCTGAACTTAGGTGTTTTGACCTCAAATGAGCATACAATTGACACTGGGCCCCCAGGGCAGCTAGAAAAGCCTTCTCAGAGGTGCACCAACTGGGAGACCCATTCTGGCATAGCTATTACCTGCTGACCTACAGTCCTCTGTACACCTGCTTCAAGACTTACACCAACAAACCATTCTCTACCCCTCTGAGCATAAGTTTTATTTCCTTATATAGAGGTTAGAATATGGAGGGGATCACACGAAGAATGCCTTTTCAACTATTTACTGACCTAAAATCCATCCCTTGAGGGTGGTGGTACAAGGCGTGAAGTCACAAATTCAGCTTAGTTTAGAGATGTGTGGAATGAGAGGGGAGACCCTTTACCTACAGAAGGGGTGCTCCAGAGTCCAGTATCCCAGGACATGGGTGTAATGGAACTGACCCCAGACTGCATTTGGGTACTTCTGTTATAATACTGCTTTACCGTCCGAACACCAACAACAGACACCACAGCCGACCAAACAAGACTAGACGACACCAGTTTGTCTGAACATGGAACTCTTTATTTGAAACTCGAACTGGCTTTTTATACACTAAGGGGACAATCCCCCCTCCCTGCATAATAACACAGGGTGGGGCAATCTACACTTAGCAACAAGAGACACACAGGTATTCAAACTTCACACCAACAGACAGTCCCATCGGGAGGGAGGGCTGCTGGAGACACCCCCTACTAATCTAATACACATAAGCACATATATCCCATCATAGTTTGCTCCCAAGCAAGACACACAATAGAACAATGGGATGCAACCACATGGCATTAAACAATCAACAACCCCCCACCCCAGTATTAGGACAGATCACCCTGTACCCCTAACAGGCACAGGGAGACTTACACATAATAGGGATATGGGGAGCTGAGACAGGGGTCTCCCCACCTCTCTAAAGTGAGCTGGATTCTATGGGTCCCCCACCCAAAGTGACTCCTGTCACAAGGGGGATGTGAGTAGTCCCCAAAATGCATTAAATCCTTACACTAATCCAGGCTTCCACCTAAGGGGAAGTCAAACAAATAGGGTCCAACTGACTAAATGTTGGTCCAGCCTGGTCCACCAGCAGAGATACGTAGGAAACACTCTCTCAGTAATAAACTCTCTCTGGGTTTCCTGCCAGCACTCTATATTTACCCAACTTTTGATGGAGCCCCTCTATTGGCAGGAGCATACTGACATTTAAACCCAAAGGCTCCTAGGCCTTCCCTGGCTCACTGCTATGAGGATATCTAATGGCCTAAGTGCAAGTTACAATGGGCTACCTAAGTGCCATATCCTACACATCTTTTTACCCTGCCAGTAACACACTTCGTGTATTAGGTTGCCAATGTTCATTCACTATTCTGTATCCATGGAGAAGCAGACTTGACACACTACGACAGGAATACAGAACATCTCTCCTTATTTCCATAACATCGGGGAGATGTTCTGTAGCAAACAATAGCTGAGAACAATGAAAACTATTAACAGTAAGTACATGCAGTGACCACAGGAAGTTATCACAAGATTTCTTTCAGGATCAATAGATATTTTTGTTACAGTTTTCAAATAGATATAGCAAAACGCTTTGGACTGTACAGTATAGTTAACAGACCAAAAGAGAGAAAATAAGATAAGTTCCTTGTTAGGGATTACATACACTTTACATTGTATTTCTTTCTTTGTTACGCATGCTCGGGTAACTTATTTAACTAATAAAATGTGTTTGTCTAAACCCTAGCATCAGCCAAGCGGTACAGCTCCGGGGAAAGCTCATCTGATGGATTCACAGGCTGTTCTTCATCCTCATCCTCAAGAGCCAACCTCCGTTATAAAGATGATCTCTACTGCTCAACAACTATGAAGACCAGCAAGCTGGAGAACAGAGGCACCACCACCTATCACACAGTGAAGGAGGAAAACAAGTTGGACTTTAGTAGGTACCAGCAGGAAAAAATGATCGTCAGTGAAAAGCACTTTTCAAACTCCTTAAACAATTCTCTGCTGCCGAAATCTGAATGCCTTCACGCAAAGACTGTAGGACAATTGAGCCACCTTCTCCCCAGACCGGTGGTCTATGAGCAAACAAGAAGGATCTGTATGAAGGAGCCTAGATATGGGCCTGTCAGTCTGCATCAGACCGGCTATCATGAACTGGAAAATGACAGAACAACTCAGAAGTATCCCCACCACAACTCTGAACATGAGCACTTCAAATCCCGTAGCCAAGTCCCTTACGTACCTCTTAATTACCACCATGTGTTATCCAAACATGGAACTTGTCAGGCTTCATCGTGCACAGAGCCTGAACACGGGACAGAAAACTATGGCTATTCCTCAGAGGAAATTAACTCGTTTATTTACAAAAACCAAAGTCCTTCGTCCATGTCTTCTCCAGAAACCCACCGTGAAGCTACACTTCCCCACTATATTGGGACATCTGTCATTATAACCAATGGAAGGTGACAGCGGTCCCTAGGGTCTTTTTTTTTTTATTCGTTGATTGGAAAAGGAAAAAATGGAAAAACAATCTAAACTGGAATTATTTACTCGGAAGCATGAGTGAGACCAGTGACCAATCATTAGCAAGCGTAGCCGAAGGTCGTCAAAGGACAGACATGCATGTTTTCTTGCCAAGCCATGTGTAATAGAACCTGAAAGGTCAGGAATACACAACTAGCCTGAGAGCGGCATTGTTACAGATTAATCTCTGGTGTAGGCCATGCCATTTAAGAAGTCATGTGCCAGATCATATTTTCCCCTAGTCCACTGCTGGATGAATAGAAAGGCCAGATTCTAAGATGTACACCTTCATACTTCATTACATAGAGGAAAAGTTTCCTCTCTCTCCTCAAACAACCCATATTATTTAATCCCCCATTACCCCAGAGAAAACTTCATTTTGAAAGAGTAAATTCAGAGGAACGTGAAAAGCTAAAATTAGGCTACCCACAGAAATAATATAACAGTCTTAAAGGAGAAGTAGTATATTTTAAAATATAATAACATCAAGCTGTTAACTTTTAACATGACTTTTTTTGCCCCCCTTGCTCTTCCATATTTTCCATTTCTGTATTTCTGATACAAATATACAGGCAGAATAAACAATGAAGTTATATATTGTATTTTAGTATGCGTCGCTAAAGAGCAGCCAGGAGCCATCCCAGAGGCCTGCCTACATCTTCATAATGCAGAAGAGCAAGCCACCACCTCCATATTGTAGTGCTTGCTGGCAACCGCATAGCCTATCAGGCCTGGGCATAGCCAATTATAGGGCCTATGCAAATATTTATTATGAAAATATCTGTAAATGCATTGGTGTTTTAGGAGGGCTCTGGGCTGTGCTAGCAGATGATATAATTAGAAATATGAGGCTATATTATTTTTTCTGGTTTAGTTTCAAATTAAAGAACCTTGAAATAAGATCAGATACATTTCAGCCTTAAAGATATAAATAAAAAAGAAAGAATTTACTTGTTCGTGGAAATATATATCCTATAGGTCCTTCTGTCTGAACCTGGAGTGGCGCAAGAGCTGTCACAAGCCAGAGAAACATAACCGAGGCTTAAAGTGTTACTAACCCTGCATTCACTATATCCGGTCTCCCCAGACCCCGCATTCACTATATCCGGTCTCCCCGGACCCCGCATTCACTATATCCGGTCTCCCCGGACCCCGCATTCACTATATCCGGTCTCCCCGGTCCCTGCATTCACTATATCTGGTCTCCCCGGACCCTGCATTCACTATATCTGGTCTCCCCGGACCCTGCATTCACTATATCTGGTCTCCCTGGACCCTGCATTCACTATATCCGGTCTCCCCAGACCCCGCATTCACTATATCCGGTCTCCCCGGACCCCGCATTCACTATATCCGGTCTCCCCGGACCCCGCATTCACTATATCCGGTCTCCCCGGTCCCTGCATTCACTATATCTGGTCTCCCCGGACCCTGCTTTCACTATATCTGGTCTCTCCGGACCCTGCATTCACTATATCTGGTCTCTCCGGACCCTGCATTCACTATATCCGGTCTCCCTGGACCCTGCATTCACTATATCCGGTCTCCCTGGACCCTGCATTCACTATATCTGGTCTCCCAGGACCCTGCATTCACTATATCTGGTCTCCCCGGACCCTGCATTCACTATATCTGGTCTCCCCGGACCCTGCATTCACTATATCTGGTCTCCCTGGACCCTGCATTCTCTATATCTGGTCTCCCCGGACCCTGCATTCACTATATCTGGTCTCCCCGGACAATGCATTCACTATATCTGGTCTCCCGGACCCTGCATTCACTATATCCGGTCTCCCCGGACCCTGCATTCACTATATCTGGTCTCCCCGGACCCTGCATTCACTATATCTGGTCTCCCACAGTACACACAACATGGAAATGTAATTATTTTAGTAAATATAATCTGCTAAATACCTTTTCTCATCAGTGGTATATAGCAGTCTTGTGACTTCTATCAGTGTCCAGTGTATCAGAGCACTGGTTAAAGCTTGCAGGAGGAGCTTTCTTTCTGCTCTAGGAAGATGCAGAACCCCTGACCTCTGTCTGCACAGTGCTGATTGGCATTGCGCCTATCACATGCACTCTCCCAAGAAAGAAAAAAACCTCTCTAGCAATACACACCAAACTGAGCATGTGCAAAGTGACTCAACACAATATGTCTTATCAGAAGATAAGAGGGGGACACTGGAAGAAGGGGAGGATCAAACATCCTTTTTACACAATGCACAGGATTAACCCCTTAGGTTCCACAGTGAGCATAACAAGCATGCTTTACTGCATATACAGACTGATTTTACTGTTGTGGGTTTAGTAACACTTTAAATATAGCAGATCCTACTATTTAGACAAGAGGCCACTGACGAAGTGTCTATACATGAAACCGATCGGTTTGTTGTAACCTGCACATAGCACATAGTCCCATTGTATATTTCAGTGATCTTTGTAATCTTTGGAAAAGCATTGATCTCTTCTTGAAGTTCTCTTCTATGAATAAGTCTTTTGTTTCACCACATTCATACAATGACAGAGAGTGTGGAGCAGGAAGCATAATCCGCATATGTAATGCCCCCCCATGTAAGCATATATTTAAAGATGATACACATAAAAATAATTAAATTCACTGAAAAGATTTCTCTTTTAATTAAGTTAACCACATTGAATTTATTTGGCTCGAGGACATATTCATTGCAATAAGAAAAAGCAGTTGGCGGGGTTTAGCTCTGAAGTCAGTGAGGCCAAGTCCCTAGTGAAGTAAGAGCCCATTCACACTTGTGCGACTTGTCATGTGACTTTGTGGTCCAAATTCACATGACAAGTCACCCCTCATAATTCCCAATGGGTACCATTCATATCTGTGTGCCTTTAAGTCGCAACGGCTTCATGCACTACTTTGGTAAGACTTTCATGCAACTTGAGTGCCATAGAGTGCAATGAAAAACCTCAAAAGTCATATGAAAGTTGCACCTGAATGTTATACAGGTGAAACTCGAAAAATTAAAATATGGTGCAAAAGTTCATTTATTTCAGTAATGAAACTTAAAAGGTGAAACTAATATATGAGATAGACTCATTACATGCAAAGCAAGATAGTTCAAGCCGTGATTTGTCATAATTGTGATGATTATGGCTTACAGCTCATGAAAACCCCAAATCCACAATCTCAGAAAATGAGAATATTGTGAAAAGGTGCAATATTCTCGGCTCAAAGTGTCCCACTCTAATCAGCTGATTAAGCCATAACACCTGCAAAGGGTTCCTGAGCCTTTAAATGGTCTCTCAGTCTGGTTCAGTAGGAATCAAAATCATGGGAAAGACTGCTGACCTGAGAGTTGTGCAGAAAACCATCATTGACACCCTCCATAAGGAGGGAAAGCCCCAAAAGGTAATTGCAAAAGAAGTTGGATGTTCCCAAAGTGCTGTATCAAAGCACATTAATAGAAAGTTATGCGGAAGGGAAAAGTGTGGAAGAAAAAGGTGCACAAGCAGCAGGGATGACCGCAGCCTGGAGAGGATTGTCAGGAAAAGGCCATTCAAAAATGTTGGGGACTTTCACAAGGAGTGGACTGAGGCTGGAGTCAGTGCATCAAGAGCCACCACACACAGACGGATCCTGGACATGGGCTTCAAATGTCGTATTCCTCTTGTGAAGCCGCTCCTGAACAACAAACAACATCAGAAGCATCTTACCTGGGCTAAAGAAAAACAGACCTGGTCTGTTGCTCAGTGGTCCAGAGTCCTCTTTTCTGATGAGAACAACTTTTGCATCTCATTTGGAAACCAAAGACCTCGAGTATGGAGGAAGAATGGAGAGGCACACACTGCAAGATGCTTGAAGTCCAGTGTGAAGTTTCCACAGTCTGTGTTGATTTGGGGAGCCATGTCATATGCTGGTGTTGGCCCATTGTGCTTCATTAAGTCCAGGGTCAACGCAGCCGTCTACCAGGAGATTTTGGAGCACTTCATGCTTCCTTCCGCAGACGAGCTTTATGGGGATGCTGACTTCATTTTCCAGCAGGACTTGGCACCTGCCCACACTGCCAAAAGCACCAAAACCTGGTTCAATGACTGTGGGATTACTGTGCTTGATTGGCCAGAAAACTTGCCTGACCTGAACCCCATAGAGGGGCATTGCCAAGAGAAAGATGAGAGACATGAGACCAAACAATGCAGAAGAGCTGAAGGCCGCTATTGAAGCATCCTGGTCTTCCATAACACCTCAGCAGTGCCACAAGCGGATACCTTCCATGCCACGCCGCATTGAGGCAGTAATTGCTGCAAAAGGGGCCCAAACCAAGTACTGAGTACATATGCATGCTTATACTTTTCAGAGGTCCGATATTGTTCTATGTACAATCCTTGTTTTATTGATTGCATGTAATATTCTCATTTTCTGAGATTGTGGATTTGGGGTTTTCATGAGCTGTAAGCCATAATCATCACAATTATGACAAATCACGGCTTGAACTATCTTGCTTTGCATGTAATGAGTCTATCTCATATATTGGTTTCACCTTTTAAGTTTCATTACTGAAATTATTATTATTATTATACAGGATTTATATAGCGCCAAAAAGTTTGCTCAGCGCTGTACAATATACTGGGGGACAGTACATGAGACAATACAGTAACAAAACAATATACGAGAGGTTCGAGGGCCCTGCTCTTTCGAGCTACAAAATAAATGAACTTTTGCGCGATATTCTAATTTTTCGAGTTTCACCTGTACATGCAACAGTTGTCCATTATCATTAATGAAAGCCAAAGTCATATCCAAGTTGCATCTTTCCAGAGTTGCGCCATGTTGCATCAAAGTTGTGTTAAAGTTGCACCAAAGTTGCACTCCAAAGTTGTGCAACTTTGGAGTCGTACAAGTGTGAATGGAGCCTAAGTCTAGGTTCACACCTAAGCATTTTCTGCTTTGCAGAAACACACTACAGTCCATTTAACATGATTTCCTATGGGACACATTCACATTTCCGGGTTTTCACCAGGTGCATTTTTTGGAAAGGGTCAGGGACATTTTTAAATGCAAAACATGGCATTTCTGGTTTTATAGACTTCAATGGAGACGCTGCAGAAAAGCATGTGGTGTATTTTTGCTGCGTTTTGCGTTTTAATCTTCCTAAAAACAAGAACAAAACACGTCAAACATGCATGTGCAAAAACGCAAAACACACTGCAGAAACGGATCAAACGCAAACTGCATAGGTGTGAACCTAGCCTTAATCTTGCACAGGAAGGCACACAGAGGACAGTTTTCCTACAAAGGTATGTGCAGGCTGCTCTGGGGCAGGACTTTTAAATATCTGAAAAAGCTGACTGGTAAATGTTAAATCACATGATGCATCACTTCAGTAAATTCCAAGTATGCACACCCTTACTGTTAATTTAGAAGCAATCCAACACCAGAGAAGAGGTAGGGGAAGTAGGGCGGTAAGATTTACAAACCGCAAGTGAAAACTATTGTTGGGAAACTGATTTGAAGTTTATTTTTTTAAAAATCAGACAGAATTCCAAATGAAAATTATATGTTTGCAGGCAAATGGGCCAAGTGGAAACACCTATCAGAGGTAGGGAAAAAAAGAACACAAATGAAGCAAAAATTATATTGGTCAAACAAATGCCTTGATCAGGGGCGGACTGACAACTCATGGGGCCCCCGGGCAATAGGGGATCATAGGGCTCCTGTGTCCTTGCCCACACTCAAAAAAGCCTATGAAAGAGGTACCAGGGGCATTTCATGGGACCCCCTACTGACCCCGGGCCCTCGGGCAGTGCCCGAGTGCTCGAATGGTCAGTCCGCCCCTGGCCTTGATATTGTATTTATTACTGAAAACTCAGAACTGGAGTTGCACTTTTATGGTTGGTATTGTAAATTGACCGTGTCACGTTGACAGTTCTGTCTAACTAAAACCACTTGACTTGGGCAAGTTCTTGGAGACAGAGGAAAGTGCCATTTGCCAAAGCAGCTGTCTTCTTGCTAGTCATGTTGTCGGATGGCCAAGCCGTCTTTAGGCTTCCTGTACACTGCTGATCCTAAACATGAGTTTAGGAGCTTTTGGTGATTTTTTGCCAAAGCCCCTAAACTCAGCTCAATAAAAGCCTGTATGTCCATGTACACCTAGGCCTTTACCAGAGTTTAGGAGCAGTTAAACATTCCTCTTTTGGATGCAGAATAATCGCGTTCAGGAGAGGCCTGTATGTCCATGTACACCTAGGCTTTCACCAGAGTTTAGGAGCAGTTAAACGTTCCTCTTCTGAACGCAGAATAATGCTTTGGCCCAAAACCGCTAAACGCAGCAAAAAGGCGTGTAAATGCAGTTAAACACGTCTAAACATGCCTAAACGCTAGCCGTGTTTAGTGCTTGGGCGTGTATCCATGTCAATGGAAAATACTCTAGCCGATCAAATGAATGAAAGTCCAAGACCTAAATGTGGCTAAACGTAGGTAAATGTGGCTAAACATGGGTAAACGTGGCTCAACTCCCAACCACAGCATCTCCTGCCTGGAGTTTGCATGTTCTCCCTGTGCCTGCATAGGTTTCCTCCAGGTACTCCGGTTTCCTCCCACACTCCAAAGCCATGGTGGTAGGTTAATTGGTTTCTGTCTATATTGGCCCTAGTATGTGTATGAATGTGAGTTAGGGACCTTAGATTTAAATATAAAAAGAGGGGAAGGTGCAGCGCTATATGACTTAGTAGACAATAATGAAATCAAACACACATAATAAACAGTGACTATGTGCTGATAAAATAAAGCCACTAGGTGGTGGCTGTGAAGTAAAAGAAGTGCAAAAATAAATAAAAGAGTCCAGTAAAGGGGTGCTCTTAAGATCCGAGATGATCCTCAGACGTCCAATATTTGGAACTGCCAGGTGATAAAAATTGTAAAGATTGCGCACTCACCAGATACGCAATCTTTATGCGCATTTATATATGATGTCAGTGGACCTCCGGTGTCATCAAACTGGTCTGGTCAGATCCGGTCAGTATGACTCTCACCGCCTGGTACTTGGATAGATGCGGCTGCTCTGAAGGTCTGGCTGGTTCCCACCAAGACTCAAATAAACAGAGAGGGCCACATAGTGTGATATCCTTAGAGTATCTTTATTATCTGCAGGTACAGGATAGCAGAGACAATCCAATAAACAAAGAAAAGTATTGACCCAGATGTAAACAAAGATGGCCGCCGGGGCCCCTCATGGCGCCGGCGGCGTGGCGTCCGACCTACTGTAGCCTTTGCTGACGCGTTTCGAGCAAGAGCTCGTACTCATAGGGGTGCAGCTAGGGACCTTAGATTGTACGCCCCTTGAGGGTTAGGGACTGATGTGAATGTACAATATATAGGTAAAGTGCTGCGTAAATTGACGGCTCTATATAAGTACCTGTAATAAATGAAAAACATGTTTACACACGTTTTTGTCACGTTTAGCGCTTTTCTGCTGCCAGGAGAGTTTAGCGACTAGGTGAGTTCATGTGTACATGAGGCCTAAAGGATTATAATATTTCCACTTTAGGGCCTCATGTACACATAAACTCACCTAGTCGCTAAACTCTCCTGGCAGCAGAAAAATGCTAAGCGTGTTTAGCTGAGTTTAGTGCTTGGATGTTCATTCATTTGATTGGCCAGAGTATTTTCCATTGACATGGATCAATGCCCAAGGGCTAAACACGGCTAGCATTTAGACATGGTTTTGCTACGTTTTTTGGCCAAAACGGTCCTCTCTTGAACATGATTATTCTGCGTTCAGAAGACGAACGTTTAACTGCTCCTAAACCCTGCTGCTTCTAAACTCTGGTAAAAGCCTATGTGTACATGGACCCATAGGCTTTTATTGAGTTGAGTTCAGGGGCTTTGGCAAAAATACGCCAAAAGCTCCTGAAGGCCTCATGTACACTGCTGCTCCCAAACGTGAGTTTAGGAGCTTTTGGTGTTTTTTTTTTTGCCAAAGCCTCTGAACTCAACTCAATAGCTTAGCGGTTTTTGGACAAACCGTTCCTCTCCTGAACACGATTATTCTGCATCCAAAAGAGGAACGTTTAACTGCTCCTAAACTCCGCTGCTCCTAAACTCTGGTAAAAGCCTACGTGTACATGGACCCATAGGCTTTTATTGAGTTGAGTTCAGGGGCATTGGCAAAAATACGCCAAAAGCTCCTGAACGCATGTATAGGAGCAGCAGTGTACGAGGCCTAAGGCTTCATGTACACGGGCAGTTGCTAAACTCAAGTTTAGGCGCTTTTAGCATTTTTTGCTCAACTCCATAAAAGTCTGTGGGTCCATGTATACTTTGGCTTTTAGAAGAGTTTAAGAGCTGCCGTGTTTAGGTGAGGTTAAACCTCCCTCTCCTGAACGCGAAAGAATCGCGTTTAGTGTAGGAACATTTTGACAGCCGACCGTGGGAAAACGCAAAATGCAGTAAAAACGGTGCAAAACGTGGCAACTGCAGTACCACGTTTTTGCCGCGATTTGCATTTCCCAGTGGCCGGCGTTCAGAGCAGGCTCATGTACTTGAAGCCTTAGGCCTCATGTACACTGGACATTTTTAACACTGCTCTTAGGAGCATCTGCCAAGTTTTTTTTTTTTTTCTGCCACTAAACGCCCATGTGTCCATACATATGTAGGCATTTTGAGGTGTTTGGAGGCAGAAAAAAAACCCACTGCCAGCATGTCCAGGAGCAGTGTTCTGGCAGAAAAAAATGCTTGACGCGTATAAAAGTGCTTTTAGGTTAGTTGCATCAAGTGTTTGAGCGTTATTCATTTCGATGGTCAGAATAAATGATTATTCTGGCCAATGAACTGAATTAACGCCCAAGCGTTTGACGCATCTAGGCGCGTTTACAAGCGTCAGTTGTTTTCTTTCAAAATGCTGATGCCAGGAGGAAAGGCGTCTCGGAGAGATGGGCAAAAGCCCTGTGTGAATGAGGCCCATAGACAGCACCTAGGAAGATGGGACAGAGTACTTCATGTATTTGGCCCCCAGGGAACAGAATACAAGATTACACACAAAAAAGGAAATGGGGTTTCAAGGGTAACCTGCTGATATATATATATACTGTATATATAAATGAATACCAATACGAACTACACAGATACAAGTTAAATGTACAACGTTACAAAGTGTTAAAAAGTGTACATGATTCATCAATAACAAGTCCCAAAGGGATTAACTGTCCATCATATCCAGTTGCTGACACTTTTCATGGTTAGTCCAGCTTCTTCAGAACAGAAAACTCATACATTATACAACAGAATATGTTAGTTAAAATGAAAAAGTGAGACTTCTTTAAGTTATCCAACCATAATAAAAACAAAATGTAGAGATTCCAATCTCTGATCTCTCCAGTAAAAGGAAAGGAGGAGAATCAACACAGGAGGGACCCTGAAAACATTTCTATTAGGGTTGCACTGATACCGATATCGGTGCCCAGGGCTGCTGTTAGAAACCACGAGGCCCCATACAGCCAACCTAAAAGCCCCCCCCCCCCCCCCCCGAAAAAAAACAAAACAAAACACAGTTTTGTATGCTTCAGTTATAAATAAACACAGTGAGTGATTGGTACCAATCACTCATTGTGTTCATTCAGGAAAGGAATGGGCTAGTAAATGTGATATATTTACCGTACCTTCCCCCACTCTCCATCCTGAAGGATCTTATTGTGTGCTTGCAGCTGCCGATGGGAAGGAGAAGAAAGAAGTCAACAGCCCTGTGGGGGCACACAGGGGGGCCAGGGCAGCAGGGGGAAATATATGGTGCACAGGGAGGGTGATGGGTGCGGTGGGGGAACCAATCCCCTGTATGACTCTCTCTGCAGCAGCTGAAAGCCAGCGGGAGGGAGAGGAGAAGCCAGCTTTCAGCTGCTGCAGAGAGAGGCATACAGGGGATCGGTTCCAGAAATTCCCCCCCGGCATGCTGATCACCCTCCCTATCCACATTCAATTCACCCAGCCTGGGCCCCTCCTGCTGGCCTGGGCCCTATACAAGAGGACTGGTGGTACCCCCCTATCCATGCCCTGTCTTTGCCTATACTAAGCATTTGCATGAGTACTTGTAGGCGACCAAATGCACGGGTACCCTAAACCGATACTTTTGCAGTGCAATTTGAGCAATTTATTTTGTATGGGCTGAAATCGCACCACAAAGGTATTGGTCATCAGTATCAGTGAGTACTTAAGCACTTACCTTTAAAAAAATGGTATCGGTGCAACCCTTATTTCTAACCAATCCCCTTTCTGTCAAAACCCCCAAAATGGCATTAAGTGAATTCTCAATATCAGATTTTGGGCTGCTGAACAAGGGCACTTGAGATGCGTTTACCATGCATTCACATTGATATGTATGATAAAAAAAGGAAAGCACAAAGTGACCTTAGGCCTGGTTCACACCAACACAGTTTGCGTTTTGTCCGTTTTGCAGTGCATTTTTTCATGCGCATTTTTGATGCATTTTGCATTTTTTTTTGGGGGGGGGGGCAACTGGTTGCTGGGCAGATTAAAAACACAAAAGGCAAAACCGCAACAAAACCGCACTACATGCATTTTCTGTAGCTCCTCCATTGTCTATGGAACCAAAAATGTGATATTTTGCGTTTTCAAAAGTCCCTGACCCTTTCCAAAAACACAGCGACTCAAAAAAACATAAATGAAAATGTATCCCATAGGAAACCATGTTAAATGGACTGTAGTGCATTTCTGCAAAAAGCACCAAAAAACGCTTTGGTGTGAAGCAAGCCTTGATTGGTCTCAGTGACCCACGTGTGTACTAGCCCGTATATTGCAAAGTCATTTGGCACGCTATATGTGATGAAACACCAGTAGAAGAATCCCTTGCAATGAATTTAACAAACTGGCAACTCTGTTTATTCGTGAATTTTGCCTGCACTTCACTTTTAGAGACGAAGTAGAAGACAGGTAAGTGTGAGCCCTATTTTCCTAGATATATTGGGCAATCATTTAAATGAAACCCTGGTAATGGAGAGGCCTGCATGCTAAGAACGCCCGTTTACTCGGAGTGGGAGAAGTTAAGGTCGTGAATAATCTTCATGACCTCACCAAGCCGCTCAGCTTTTACCAGACAGTGGGGATTTGTCTCTTCATCCTATAATAACACAATATTTTGGCAAGACAGGAAACGCAAGTACCAAAGACATTTTTCCAAGGACAGATCTCGTCTGTAGAATGAGACTGCAGCTGCTCCCCGTTCAGCAATGAACAATTCGATTCTTCTGAACAAGGTAGACATGACCTAAAGCAGTAAGAATATGTATTTATACCAGCAAGGGCTGACTATGCAGCTATTAATGTGCTACAAATTCATTCAGACATTAGTCTTTACATATCTCAATAAACCAAAGTGACAGAACATTGTCTTGGGGTTCTTTTATTCGTGTATTTTTATGTGTTTGTTATTATTATTATATTATTATACAGTATTTATAAAGCGCCAATAGTTCGCTCAATGCTGTACATTACAAAGGGGGACAGAACATGTGACAGAACAATACCAATACAATGCAAAACATGAGGGGATTGAGGAACCTGCTCTTTCGAGCTTACAATCTAGGAGGGAGGGGATGGTGGCACAGGAGGAGATAGCTGTTGGGGATGGAGTGGTAGGAAGAGTGGAGGAGGTCGGCAAGTTAGCAGGGGGTGGGGTAGGCTTCCCTGAAGAGGTGGATTTTCAGGGTGCACCTAAAGGAGAGGAGAGTAGGTGATAATCTGATGGGTTGGGGCAGGGAGTTCCAGAGGATGGGTGACACCCTGGAGAAGTCCTGGGTGTTATGAAAAAAAGCTAAATTTCAGTGATGGTAAAGAGACCCTGTTGCCAGACCATATACACTATGGTGTCTGTTTATGAACCAGCAGTAAAGGATCGCTGCTCAGTTCTCCAGCATTCTCGGAGAACACAGTTCTCCTGCGAATGCCTTTTATGAAGTGGTGTCGATCAATTCTCCGAACGAAGGGAGAACGATCTACAAACGCTGGAAAACGGCTGCTTTTACAATAATCTCGCGAGATTACAGTAAAAGATCAGTTTACTAAACAGAGGTAAATTATCTCTGCTTAGTTTGCAGTTCCTCCGATTCTCCAGCTCTGGGCTGGAGAATCTGGAGGGAGAATACAGATCGCCAGTGAAGGGCTGAACATGTTCTCTGTTGATCTCCTGAGCAGGGGCGGACTGACAACTCATGGGGCCCCCGGGCAATAGGGGATCATGGGGCCTCTGTGTCCTTGCCCAAACTCAAAAAAGCTTATGAAAAAGGTACTAGGGGCATCTCATGGGCCCCCTACTGACCCCGGGCCCTCGGGCAGTGCCCAAGCTTCCAAATGGTCAGTCTGCCCCTGCTCCTGAGTGTCATAAACTGTTAATGACCAGAGAATAGCTGCAATCCTCTGAATCGCAGCTATTCTCTGTGTCATAAACAGACACCTATATTGTCAAAAGTATTGGGACGCCTGCCTTTACACGCACTTGAACTTTAATGGCATCCTAGTCTAAAGCTGGCCATACAATTTTCTTGAGAAATTTGCTTTAGATTTACCAAAAACCATATAATATGAGTTCAAACCTAAACAACACTTTCAGCTGTATCCAATTAGGCAGGCCCTTGCACTACATAGTTGAAGGTAAATCTAAAGGAAATTGGACAGAAAATTGTAAAAAAATTTTATAGTGTATGGCTAGTCTTAGTCCATAGGGTTCAATATTGAGTTGGCCCCGCCCTTTGCAGCTATAACAGCTTCAACTCTTCTGGGAAGGCCGTCCACAAGGTTTAGGAGTGTGTCTATGGGAAGGTTTGACCATTCTTCCAGAAGAACATTTGTGGAGGTCAGGCACTGATGTCAGGGGAGGAGGCCTGGCTCGCAGTCTCCACTCTAATTCATCCCAGAGGTGTTCTATCGGGTTGAGGTCAGGACTCTGTGCAGGCCAGTCAAGTTCCTCCACCCCAAACTCGCTCATCCATGTCTTTATGCGTCTTGCTTTTTGCACTGGTGTGCAATCATGTTGGAACAGGAAGGGGCCATCCCCAAACTGTTCTCACAAAGTTGGGAGCATGAAATTGTCCAAATGTCTTGGTATGCTGATGCCTTAAGAGTTCCCTTCACTGGAATTAGGGGGCCAAGACCAACCCCTGAAAAACAACCCCACACCATAATCCCCCCTCCACCAAACTTAACACTTGGCACAATGCAGTCAGGCAAGTACCGATCTCCTGGCAACCGCCAAACCCAGACGTGTCCATCGGATTGCCTGACAGAGAAGCATGATTCATCAGCTCTGTCATTTTACGTGGCCTACCACTTCGTAGCTGAGTTGCTGTTCCCAGTTGCTTCTACTTTGTTATAATACCACTAACAGTTGACCGTGGAATATTTAGTAGCCAGGAAATTTCATGGATGGAAGTACTGCACAGGTGGTGACCTATCACAGTACCACGCCTGAAAGCTGGCCACAGTCTCAACCTTTTTTCAGCAACAAGTATGCAAAATCTCAAGGCATCCCAGGTGAAATATACCTTCTTTGGCCTTCCTTTATTGGTAAATATTAATGGTTGTCATAGGAAAACTAGCCCAAAATGGTAAAAAAAAAAAAAATCTTTAGCTGCTTCCCACCCAGCCACTGTACATTTACAGCCGGGTGGGGCAAGCATTGTTCTGGAAAGACATACCTGTTCATCCTCCCAGAAGTGAACCTCATGGACACAGAAGATCACCGATCGTGGTACCGAGCTGCTGTGATCCATCCTGGTACCATGTAATCACTATGACCAATCACAGTAATCACATGTCCAGTATTAAACAATGACTGTCATTCATGAATCCATTGCTTACTACTGTGATCTCTGTAGTGATCTCGTAGTACAGGACCATCCCTGTACCATGTGATAGCTATGACCAATCACAGCTATCACAATAGTGAACAATGGCACCATGAATGGATACCAAACACACAGAGAGAAATGATTGCTTATACAATGATCATCACTGTAATAAGCAATCATAGTGAAAGAAATCCTGATTACACCCCCAGAGTAGTACAGTGTCACTATGGTGACAGTATATAAAAAACAAATTGTAAAAATATTAGTCTTTTTTTTTTTTACTAACCGTCACTAGAACAGTGTCACTATGTTGACATTGTACTGCTGTGGCGGTGATCATGTACAATGGCTGGCTGCTCTGGAATCACTGTATGCTACCAACCATTATCTCTGACCACCACACCAGTGTAAGCCAGCAACAGCGTCACTGATTGTCACCACAGCAGTCTCAGTGTCACCAGACAATATAAGTCAGCAGCAGTGTTTCTGATTGCTGCCACAGTAGTCCCCAGTGTCACCAGATCAGTGTAAGCCAGCAACAGTGTTACTTATCACCACCACACCAGTGTGGTGTTGCCTCTACCCGTCACCTGTACTAACCCTGGCCTGTTTATTGATCATATTTCTGCCTATTTTCTGGACCAATCCTTTGCCTGTTTGCATATCATGTGTCTGTCTGTGGCCTGAACTGACCCATCTGCATGTCCAACTGACTATGTAGGCTTGCTTGGCACTGCTATAGGTGATGCTACACTAAGATATATTCCCTGACCACTCATATAGAGGTGACTATTACAGTACATTGTTTTGATGCAATTGGTTGATATAATTAGTGCAAAACGTGAAAGGGTCTCACACATGTGGTCTTGCCATACTCAAGAGGAGTAGCATAATGTGTTATGCCATGTTGTGTGGTGGGAATACAGTATCTTATTAAACTGACAACTTGTAAAAAAAATAATTTTCATTTTTTTTCTGCATTTTCAAAAAACTTGAGCAAAAACAAGGAAGTTTCCAAAATATTCACTATGCCTTTCAAAACATACCTTGAAGTGTTTTCTTTCTAAAATGGGGTCATTTCGTGGGTGTTTCTGCAGTCATTTTCTGCGCCAGGGACCTCAAAAATGTAATAGGTGGTCAGGAAATTAGATGTGTAATTTATACTCCTTGAAAGCCCAAAGATGCTCCTTAGATTTTGGGCCCCTCTATTCAAGGTTGTGAAAAAAATCTAACGCATACTTAGCAGTAGGGGGATACATAGCATAGCAGAATATATTTTGAGTGTAATTCTAAATATGCCTATGCTGACATTGCTGGGCGTGAGAAATAACGCATTAAAATGACGTTTGTGGGAAACAAATTTCGTTTCTTAATTTTCCTGGACAAAAAAATAACAATTTTAAAAATCTCATCATGCCTCTTACTAAATACCATGGACTGTCTACTTTTCAAAAAGGGGTCATTTGGTGGAGGGGGGAGGGGGATGTTTGTACTGTCCTGGCATTTTAGGGCCTCAAGAAATAAAATAGGTAGTCATCAAATCAGGATTGACCAATTTGCAAATATACTGTATATAGCATTGTTTGTAGACTATAACTTTCACACAGATTAAGTAGTATACACAGATTTGGCCTACGTTTACCAAATAAATGTAGCATAAAACATTTTGGCCTCAATTTATGACAAAAGATTATTTATTTGCAAAATTTTATAACAAAAACTAAGAAAAACTTCCAAACATCCAACTGTAAAAATAATCCAATGGTTTTTACATACCACTAAAAAAAAAAAAAAGCTCTGTCTAAAAAATATAAAAAATAAAAGTTTCATTTATGTAGTTTTGCATGAATGAGTAATTGTCATTCAAAGTATGACATCAGTGAAAGCTAAAAAAAAATGGTCTGGGCAGCAAGAGGGTAAAAGGGGGTGAAAGGGTCTGGTCTTGAGGTGGTAAAGCTATAGTTGTATATTTTATACCATAACCATGATCCACCATGAGGATACCAAATATATGTGCATTATGTGTTGTTTTAACCTGCAGTAGGGCCAAGAAACAACAATGCATATAGTTCATTACCTAAAATACGGACACTAAATCTAAAACTTTTTTTTCTACCTAAAGCACACTGACACTAAATACTGTATAAATCTTTTTTTTGTACCCTAAAGCACACTGGCGATAATCTAAACCTTTTTTTGTACCTAAAACACGCTGACACTAACCTTTATCAAGCCCCGATCTAATTATTTTACCTTTTTTGTTCACTGAGTTTCTTTTTGTTTACACAGGCGAGAGTCTGTGTAGCATTTGGCTATCACAGTGATCAGGAGCAGACCTTGCAGGCTCTCAATTGTTACTGAGACTAGAAGCTGTCAGGGATGGCACAGTCTCAATGCTGGGAGGTGCATGACTGAGCGTGCTCCTAGTACACACACAGGTCTGGGACAAGGGGTGGGCAGGAGGGGCGGCTGCCCTGGGCGCAATGGTTTATTGCAGGGATGGGTGCTCCCTGTGCCTGTTGCTTCTGTTACAAGGCTAGAGACAGTGACATCACTGTTAACCAGCGGTGTCCCGAGGCAGGTGTAGGGGGTGCGCATAGGGTGACACCGGACCTGCTCCACGAAAAGATAAGTTGTAAAGCAAGCCGAAGATCCCCGTGGAGCGGGTCCGGTGTTACCCCATATAGGTTGCATGCCGACGGCCCCGGCAGGGTGGTTCGGATCTGTGAATTGAGCATAATGGATCGGACTCCGATCCATTATGCTCCCCAGTCCGCAGATCTGATCCATCCTGCGGGATTGTTGGCTTTCTTTACAACTTACCTTTTTGTGGAGCGGGTCCAGTGTCACCCCGTATAGGTTGCATGCCGAAGAAATTCCACTTCTGTGACATCACATATATGTGTTATGTTGTCAGGAGTGCCACCCCTGAAGAACACAGATGGTACCCCAAGGTGAGAGTAGGTCCATATCTCTCCGCGGACCTGGGGATGGAAGAGGAGTCTGCAGGAGCCAGAAGCATTGATAGCAGTTGAGATGTTCTACAGGCTCCAAAGCAAAAAATGAACAAATGCACGTTTTTGTGTTTTTTTCTACTTAGGTGCGTTTATTTATTTTTCCAAAATATGGAATGTGCCTTTAATGTACACAAACAGAAAATTTACAAAAATAATTCTTGTCAGGGGATGCACTCGAGGCCGCCTATATTTACTAAGCTCCCAGGATCAGGGCCCTCCTATCCCTCTTGTATTGAACTGTATTGTTGCTGTATTGTCTCCCGTTATATTGTAAAGCGCTGAGCAAACTGTTGGCGCTATATAAATCCTGTATAATAATAATAAGTCGACCATCACTGAAAAACAAAAATATTGGTACGATTTTATAGAGAAGTGATCCGCCTAACTGTTCTTTCACAAAGGATTTCATTCCGGCTATCAAACATGAAGTAAGCAAGTAGATCTTTAATATATGCTCCACTAAAGCCAAGAATCACAACCCAGGGATGTTTCCAGGGCAGTGCCCATCCTTATCTGAAACTCCCGTCAATGTATTTCATGCTTCCATGCTTTATCCAAACATCTTAATCTAATCTAAATCAGCGTGCAGCATTTCAAGAACGCATGCACCTTCACAATGCTGGAGGGCTTTTTTTTGCCGTAGAGGATAACCTGATCGTTATAACCCCCCTGATATTCGTATCATGCGGTTCCTTCACATTACTTTATACAAATTGATGGAAATAACACATTATCGTCTTGTGGAGTACATTGCATTCCATTAGTTCTTTCAGAATTCAGTAAGCTGTTCACAACATAGAGGTATATACTATAATATATATATATATATAAATTTTTTTTTTTTTTTTAAACTAAGGCAGATTGCATTGTTTACCTATACTCAAGGTTTTTTTTTAGTGGTCATTAGGTATACATTTTCCTAAATGTTCGATATCTTCATATTGATTGGGCTGCATTCACTTTCTAACTGAACTGCCTGTTTGGAAGATACACTCGCCGGCCACTTTAGTAGGCACACCTTGCTAGTACCGGGTTGGACCCGCTTTCGCCTTCAGAACTGCCTTCTTTCTTCGTGGCATAGATGTAACAAGGTGTTGGAAACATTCCTCAGAGATTTTGGTCCATAGCAGACTGACCATTCAAGCACTCGGGCAGTGCCCGAGGGCCCGGGCTCAGTAGGGGGCCCCATGAGATGCCCCTGGTATCTTTCATTGGCATTTTCATAGGCTTTTTTGGGTGTGGGCGAGGACGCAGGGGCCCCATGATTCCCTATTGCCCGGGGGCCCCATGAGTTGTCAGTCCACCCCTGGTCCATAGTGACATGAGTTACTGTTGCCTTTCTATCATCTCAAAACAGTCTGCTCATTCTCCTCCGACCTTTGACATCAACAAGGCATTTTCCTCCATACAACTCTCATTTTTCAGACCATTCTCTGTAAACCATAGAGATGGTTGTGCGTGAAAATCCCAGTAGATCAGCAGTTTTCGAAATACTCAGACCATCCAGTCTGGCACCAACAACCATGCCACGTTCAAAGTCACTTAAATCCCCTTTCTTCCTCATTCTGATGCTCGGTTTGAACTTCAGCAAGTTGACTTCACCATGTCTAAATGCCTAAATGTATTAAATTGCTGCCATGTGATTGGCTGATTAGCAGTTTGTGTTACCAAGCAATTGAACAAGTGTACCTAATAAAGTGGCCGGTGAGTGTATATCAGAAAGAAATAAAATATATCAGAAAATTGTACCATTCATTGCAACTCAGATCTTCGAACAATTAGCACAAGACTAATTCTGTTACTATCTGAGTTTATAAAACTGAAATACCTCAATGCTTGCCCATGATCTGTTCAAGGCAGGGGTGGACTGACAACTCATGGGGCCCCCGGGCAATAGGGGATCATGGGGCCCCTGTGTCCTTGCCCACACTCAAAGCACACCCAAAAAAGCCTATAAAATGGTACCAGGGGCATTTCATGGGGCCCCCTACTGACCCCGGGCCCTCGGGCAGTGCCCGAGTGCTCAAATGGTCAGTCCGCCCCTGGTTCAAGGTGTTCTTTTAACACAGAACCAAAGTTGGGTATACTAACCCCCCTCCAGCAATGCCATATGCATGAACTCCCTCCCCAGCACCTACATCTTATCCTATTCTTTTTCTTGGTTTTATATCCTCATCATTAGCCATTTTGATTGGTCAGTACAAGATGATGGAACTCCCATGCTCATGCACAGGAGTTATAACCTATTTTTTTAATCAACACAAGGGACAGTACTTACAGTCAATGCCAAGTGTCCTTCGTGCTGCTGGCTAGTCTGTTAGTTGACATCCAAAATCTTCTCTCCTCTCCATAGCCATAATCTTCTGCAGGGGTTACTATTAGTGCAGGAACTATGACAGGGACTCATCAAGAATACAGGCTATGCCCACCCTTTCAGTCTTCATGAACAAAAAAACCCTCTATGAATGGAGGAGGCCAACCTTTTATTCATCTGCCCATCCTCCATTCACAAATTACATTTCATTGATGGAAGCTGTAGGATGGGGCCAGAAAGGGCAGACATAGCACTTTTGGATAATGCCTGTCACAGGTCCAACGCTTACATTAACCCCCACAGCACCGGAAGATTACGGCTGAAGGGATACGCAGAGGAGAGAGAAGAGGACTTCAGATTTCAACTAACAGGCTGACAGGTGCAACAATCGCAGCAAAACCACACAGTGTTTGGTGTGCCATTTGGCTGCGATTTGGAATCACAGGCAGAATTGTGTCGATTTTGCCCTTAATTCCCAATCACCCAAGTGGAAGGGGGCCTAAGCAAGAGCCATTATCACCTATTTCTTTATCAACATTTAGCTAATATAGTTTAAAAAGCTTAGATTATTATTATACAGTATTTATATAGCGCCAATAGTTCGCTCAGCGCTGTACATTACAATGGGAAATAGAAAAAAATAGAGCCTATCTAAACATCAAAAGAAAAATGAAATAAATTGCAGCTCATCAGTTCTTAGATGTGGTGGCTGCACAAGTTTCTTTTAAGTTTAATTTATTTTTGCCTGCAGATCCTGCTAGTAACACGCTCCCTGTCCTAGGGTGACAACACTGACTCACTGTACTGTATCTACGAAAAAAAAAATTTTGTTACCCTAGGACAGGACTACAGAACACTGCAGCGCCCCGCCCCACCCTTGTCTCTGTAACATTCTTTTTTTTACCAGTTTATTGGGTTTTTGTTATAGTATAAAAAACAATGGGAAAGTCAAGATCACATCACAACATACAGTAAGACTATACGGTATGACACATTCAAAATACACAGTACATGGGTCGAATTCTGAATGATTTTTCGATCGAAAATCAAAAACGTCGTTCGTTCTGTAATCCAATGGTGCCACCAATGATTTTAAAAAATCGGTCGTTTTTCACAAACTTTCCGACATGCACGATAAACTAAATGGGGAGGAACCACAAAAATCAGCCGGTGCCATTGCCCCACTAACAAAGCGAAAATTGGTTGATTATTCTTAGGTCTGATTTTCAAACAAAACATTGTTCGGAAATTGACCCATGTATGGCCGGCCTTAGTCTCATATTGATCGAGGACAAACATGATAATGTAGCACTTTATCACCACTTCTGGAACGCCCGCCTGCAATGTACTGTGGATGAGTGGCTGCTGTAGGCAAAGTGATATACTGGTACGATGCTGCCTGTTCTGGGTTTTGGGCATGCAAGCCCACCCGCCTGCTCCCGCTGTGATTGTACACAGCGGGTGTCAGTCAGCAGATCCCGGCCAATGAGTCATGGCCAGGACCTGCTGATCAGCTGTGTGCAATCACAGCCCAGAGCCCTGTGTTGACAATCAATACAGGGCTCTGTATAGAGGGATCAATCTCTCTGTTTCTGACCCCTGCAAGTTGAAATTGGCATGCAGCTTCAGTTGCTTATGTCTATAGATCCACTAAGTGATGTTGAGTTTTCATTAAAGGTAAATGCTTTTTCATTAAAGTGCATTTAAAGCCAATCTTTTTCTAGTTTTGGATATATTTTTTCTGTGTTCTGTTTTCCCATTTTCTTTCACTTACTGTCTCTAGATACAAGAGGAAGTAATGGCTGTCTCCAAAGTAAGCCTCTCTTAGTTGTCACCTAATGTCCTCTTTGGAAGATTTCCCCTTTATTCCTGCCCCAAGTATATAGACCGCAATGAAACCCTTCTCAACTCCTTTTTAAATTATAAAAAAAAATACATTTGGTTTTGGATACACTTATCACCTCGGTTTGAATTGCCCAGATACTTAGCAATACATTACTGAATATTCCATATTACATTGAGAGTCCAGCAGAGATAGGTAGTATGTATGTCCCCATCCCCCCATTCTTAAAAAAAGGCACCTTAAGCAAAGCAATCCATTTTTAACCCAGAGAAGTGTACTATTGTTGGAGGTTTGGAGATTCTGCACCTTTTACTTACAGTATATTGCACAAAATATGCAAATACTGCTTTCTATAGGATAAGGCAATAGCATTCTTATACAATGTTCCTAGGAAAAACAAGTTCACACAGTAGAAAGAAGGCAATGGGTTTCAATTAAAAGCTGAAGAAATGTTGCCAGCACATCATCGATCCATATCATATAGCCTAGATATTTATTAAAGCAATCACATCATAATTAGTGCAAGTGCAACGTTTTGGCACCATGCCGGACCCCTTTGTAAGGCATGGATCCCTTCATCATACATTGGCCCCTTCCTCATACCCTGACCCCTTCTTCAAGCGTGTGCAAGTGCAACATTTTGGAACCATGCATGATCCTTTCTCTTACATGGACCCCTTCATCATTCATTTACCCCTTTGTTATACCTGGACACCTTGTCATACTCTATATTGCCAAAAGTATTGGACTGCCTGCCTTTATGCACACATGAACGTTAATGGCAACCCAGTCTTAGTCTGTAGGGTTCAATATTGAGTTGGCCCCGCCCTTTGCAGCTATAACAGCTTCAACTCTTCTGGGAAGGCTGTCCACAAGGTTTAGGAGTGTCTATGGGAAGGTTTGACCATTCTTCCAGAAGCACATTTGTGAGGTCAGGCACTGATGTCGGACGAGAAGGCCTGTCTCACAGTCTCCACTCTAATTAATACCAAAGGTGTTCTATCGGGTTGAGGTCAGGACTCTGGGCAGGCCAGACAAGTTCCTCCACCCCAAACTCCCTCATCCATGTCTTTATGGACCTTGCTTTGTGCACTGGTGCGCAGTCATGTTGGAACAGGAAGGGGCCATCCCCAAACTCTTCCCACAAAGTTGGGAGCATGAAATTGTCCAAAATGTCTTGGTATGCTGACGCCTTAAGAGTTCCCTTCACTGGAACTAAGGGACCAACCCCTGAAAAACACCCCTGCACCATAATCCCCCCTCCACCAAACTTTACACTTGGCACAATGCAGTCAGGCAAGTACCGTTCTCCTGGCAACTGCCAAACCCAGACACCTCCATCGGATTACCAGACTGGAAAGCTTGATTCACCACTCCTGAGAACACGTCTCCACTGCTCCTGTGGTCCTTTGCTTGCCTTTATCTGGCCCTTGAGGCATTTTTCCATCCACTGACACCAATGATGGGCTACCATTCCTCCCACTGACACTAATGATGGGGCACTGTTTCTCCCACAGACACCAATGATGGGGTGCTATTCCTCCCACTGATATTAATAATGGGGCACATTTATTCCTAAACATACCAACAACAGGGGACTATTCCTCTCACTAAAACCAATGATGGAGTATTTTCTACTCCCACTGCTAACAGTCTAGCCCCTCTAAAATCTGAAGGACATTAAACTGGCCCTTTGTTTATAAAGTTAGGAGACCCCTGCTCTAGAGTCCAGTGGCGGACTCTACACCACTGCATCGGACGCTTTGCATTGCACTTGGTGATGTAAGGCTTGGATGCAGCTGCTCGAGGCTGCGGGCTGCTTGATGGTGTATGCAGAGCCCTACTCTCCTTCCCAGGGATGTCCGGAGCTATGAAGGCGAGTGTCTTCTCTCTCTCGCCAGGGTGGGGGTGGGTGGTCAGTGTATCGGGGGCGGTAGTAGTGGAGTGGCTAGGGCAGCATGAAACCTAAATACACCACTGTGTTATGTGTTTACTGTGTCTTTGTCCCATTGTTATTTGAGCTAACTGAGTCACCTATTGTTTCTGTCTGTTGGCTAATTCTCCTGGAGGTTCCTACATGATGGGATTAGTCTTGTGTCAACTTTATCTTGTTATCTAATCAGTGTTGGGTGTTTATCCCAATGTGTAACATTTGTTTTTATTGTTCATGTGGATACTGCTCCTATTTTTGAAGTGTTTAAAACCTGTATTTTTGTTCAATAAAGAGTTCCAGTTGCACCTAAGCTAGTGTTGTCTAGTTCTTGGATGCAATGCCCAGCTATAATACTTTGGTCTTGTGTCCCAGTGGCGAGGAAGCAGTTCTCTGAAGGAATCACCCAGGAGGGGTGCCAGGTGGTCCATCACAGGGACCAAGTGCTCCTTACAGAGACTGTGTTACTGATCCGTCAAGAGACTGATGTCACTCCGGAGGGAGTAAGAAAGTCCAGGATCCATCATTTTGTGTACAGAATTTAGGAAGCTTGTCCTCAGAGTTATCAAGTTTGGCCTCCCATATGTCCCTAGACCCTATTCAAGTTGCTTCCCTCTAAATAAAAAACAAAAACAAGCCCATGGACTGGTTACTGACTCTGAATGGAAGGTGGAAAATGTGTGTTGCCTGGCTATGCAGGAAATAGGGGGACCCAAAACCAGCGGCTCTCACGTTACCTTAATACAGTCTTTGCATTAAAGTAAAAAACCTTTCAATGTCAGCTTTCCCCAGCCCCTGCAAAATACTAAACTGGGCCTGATCTCGAACTATCACTGTGCCCTCTGCAGCAGCGCTGCTTTTCTCTCAACTCTTTCAAAGGAGGCTGAGCAACAGCGGGAGCATTGGCTCTTGCTAATGTCAATCAACTCCTGTGAACAGAGAGTGGGAATGAGCCACACTATGTGTGTCAATAGATGCACACAGCCCAGCATGGGATCAAACCCACATGAGTGCCCCCATAGTAAGTGCACTCAGCAGGGGGGAGGAGACAGGAGCACTGACAGGGGACCCCAGATGAGGAGGATCGGGGATGCTCTGAGCAAACCAGGGGCGGACTGGCCATTTGGAAACTCGGGCACTGCCCGAGGGCCCGGGGTCAGTAGCGGGCCCCATGAGATGCCCCTGGTACCTTTTGTAGGCTTTTTTGGGTGTGGTTTGAGTGTGGGCGAGGAGACAGAGGCCCCATGATCCCCTATTGCCCGGGGGCCCCGTGAGTTGTCAGTCCGCCCCTGGAGCAAACCATTACACAGAGCAGGTAAATATGTTGCTTGTTATTTTATTAAAAAATGAAACCTTTACAATGACTTTAAAATAAGAGGAATAAGCCACTATTTAGATTGATATCTCTGATTATGTTAAAGGATGCAGTGGGCACCACACAGTTTCCGTCTCTCATCCTATGACACATGACGCTCTGCGTTACATTTTGGGAAAGGCAGGTTTAGGTTTCGCTTCCCTGAATTCTATTTTAAGCTTTCTGAGAGCATTAAAATAGCTTTCAGCTTTCCAAACAACTTAAGGCGTGATTTATCAAAGTCTGATAGGAGGAATGTTGGCTTTGACAGCATGCAAATCAGCGAGGACTCGGCATTATTAATGAAACCGTAATCATCTGACAGCGTACCCACAATGCACTGTGAATAAACACACAGGCCCCGCCCTGCATTTGTCACTCTTGCTTCCAAACTGGAGTCAGCTGAGGACAGCGCCTTCAAATAAAAAGCACTTTTTATTACAGGGCTTGTTCAGATATCAGAAGACAAAACACAAGGCCACATCACTGGTGTATAATATGGGGCTGTTTACCATGTTCTGTCCATTGCAATTAAAACAAATGGTCATGGCTACTTAAAGAGACCCTGTCACCAGACTAAAAAAAGGCAGATAAAAGAACAGAATAATTAAGCATTTTTATGCTTAATTCACTTTTCCCTTATATATAAATATATATATACACTGCTCAAAAAATGTAAGGAACACTTCGAAAACACATCGGATCTCATTGGGGAAAAATCTCATGCTGAATATCTATACTGATATGGATGGGTAATGTGTTAGGAATGTAAGGATGCCCCATCGTTTGATGGAAATGAAAATTATCAATCTACAGAGGACTGAATTCAAAGACACCCCGAAAATCAAAGTGAAAAAATAATGCAGCAGGCGAGTCCATTTTGCTGAAATTTCATTGCAGGAACTCAGAATGATCCTCTGTAGTTTTAATGATCCCCACATGCAAAGTCGGGGCATGCTGCTAATGGGATAATGGATGGTGTCCTGGGGTATTTCCTCCCAGATCTAGAGCAGGATATCACTGAGCTCCTGGAAAGTCTGAGGTGCAACCTGGTGGTGTCGGATGGACCGAAACATGATATGCCAGAGGTGTTCTATTGGATTTAGGTCAGGCGAGTGTGAGGGCCATTCAATGGTATGAATTCCTTCATCCTCCAGGAACTGCCTGCATACTCTCACCACATGAGGCCGGGCATTGTCGTGCACCAGGAGGAACCCAGGACCCACTGCACCAGCGTAGGTCTGACAATGGGTCCAAGGATTTCATCCCGATATCTAATGGCAGTCAGGGTTGCATTGTCTAGCCTGCAGAGGTCTGTGCGTCCCTCCATGGATATGCCTCCCCAGACCATCACTGACCCACCACCAAAACGGTCATGCTGAACGATGTTACAGGCAGCATAATGTTCTCCACGGCTTCTCCAGACCCTTTCATGTCTGTCACATGTGCTCAGGGTGAACCTGCTCTCATCTGTGAAAAGCACAGGGCACCATTGGTGGACCTGCCAATGTTGATGTTCAGTGGCAAATGCCAATCAAGCTCTATGGTGCCGGGCAGTGAAAACAGGGCCCACTGGAGGATGTCAGGTCCTCAGGCCACCCTCATGAAGTCTGTTTCTGATTGTCTGGCCAAAGACATTAACACCAGTGGCCTGCTGGAGGTCATTTTGTAGGGCTCTGGCAGTGCTCATCCTGTTTCTCCTTGCACAAAGGAGCAGATACCGGTCCTGCTGATGGGTTAAGGACCTTCTACAGCCCTGTCCAGCTCTCCTAGAGTAACCGCCTGTCTCCTGGAATCTCCTCCATGCTCTTAAAACTGTGCTGGGAGACACGGCAAACCTTCTGGCAATGGCACGTATTGATGTGCCATCCTGAAGGAGTTGGACTGCCTGTGCAACCTCTGTAGGGTCCAGGTATCACCTCATGCTACCAGTAGTGACAATGACCCTAGCCAAATGCAAAACTATTGAAAAACAGTCAGAAAAGATCAGAAGGGAAACAAATGTCAGTGGCCTCCACCTACAAAACCATTCCTGTTTTGGGGGTTGTCTCATTGTTGCCCATCTAGTGCACCTGTTGTTAATTTGATTAACACCAAAGCAACCGAAACTGATTAACAACCACCTCTGCTACTTACCTGACCAGATCAATATCCCAGAAGTTTCATTGACTTGATGCTAGACTCTGATTACAAAGTGTTCCTTTAATTTTTTTGAGCAGTTATATTTTTTTTTTTATTGGTTCAACTAGATGGACTTATGGTTTTTTCTACCTATGTAACTTACAGTATAGTTGTGTACCAATTGTATATGTTATATATATTTTTTTTTATTTGCGATATTTTTTCCCAGTGGAGTCACCCTTTAAGACAATGCAGCTTTGATATACAGAAGGCACAGCCAGTTTATAACTTGTGAACTGGAATAAAGCTGCTGCCATTAATTATCATGAGATGAGGCAGCAGATTGAACAGGATCCAGCTACAAAGTGTGCGGAAGACAAACAGCAGAATCGGCGGTCAGGGATGACTTATGAAGGTTTGGAGAAGCCGTGACAGATTTTTGGAAGTGAAAATAGAATTGTTGTTGGTTTTAACATCTATCTGAACTCAGGATGTTTATCTTTTTAATGTGCAATAGAAGGTGATTAGCAGGAATGTTAGCGATATAATCCGGTACTTGTGCTGAGGTTTAATTGGTGGTTTTGATAATGGCAACCCACAGAGGACTATTTATTGACATACAATGATTGTTCTTAATTAATGATTCAGAGTGAAACTCCAGTTTGTTACAAAATTAAAAAAAAACAAACAAAAAAAAAACCAGACCAACTTCATATATTGTATCAGATATTGCAAACTTCTTCTTAGATTCCTATGGGCTTGTTCACAGAAGTGATCGGCAGTGCTGGGCTACTAAATTGGCAGAGTGGGCACCAGCCTACGGGCTTCACACCATTTAAGGGCCTCGCAACAATGGATCAAAACAGTATTGATTTTGATCTTGAAAGAAAATTACAATGAAGCTTTCCTAAATTGTTTACAAAAAATATAAAAAATGATCCAACTCAAAGACACAAAAACTTCATATGAAAGACTCTATAGAGAAAATCCTGTATTCATGTAATGTACCCCATGACAGAAGTACATAAAGCATGGACATCAGGTTCACATTATCATTTGCCTCTTAAACGCTCGTTTTCTCTCAGCCGTCAGTTTGTAAAAAAAAGTTTGGTGCAACCTACGTATGTCTAATGTTAGGTTTACTATGGGGCATCCGTAGTCAGCTGTTCCTGCTCTCCCCTGAAGCCGGACACTGGGAGCTAATCTTCTGACCAGACTGGAACGTCCAGGGAATAGGTAAGTATACACATCTTTCCTCTACCAGGCAGTTAGTATAGGACTTACAGTATCGCCCAGAAGTCAGTCCACCCCTCACATTTTTGTAAATATTTTATTCTATCTTTTCATGTGACAACACTGAAGAAATGACACTTTGCTACAATGTAACGTAGTGAGTGTACAGCTTGTATAACATGTAAATTTGCTGTCCCCTCAACATAACTCAACACAGCCATTAATGTCTAAACCGCTGGCAACTAAAGTGAGCCCACCTCTAAGTGACAATGTCCAAATTGGACCCAATTAGCCATTTTCCCTCCCTGGTGTCATGTGACTCGTTAGTGTTACAAGGTCTCAGGTGTGAATGGGGAGCAGGTGTGTTAAATTTGGTCTTATCACTCTCACTCTCTCATACTGGTCATTGGAAGTTCAACATGGCACCTCATGGCAAAGAACTCTGAGGATCTGAAAAGAAGAATTGTTGCTTTACGTAAAGATGGCCTAGGCTATAAGAAGATTGCCAAGACCCTGAAACTGAGCTGCAGCATGGTGGCCAAGACCATACAGCGGATTAACAGGACAGGTTCCACTCACAACAGGCCTCGCCATGGTCGACCAAAGAAGTTGAGTGCACGTGCTCAGCGACATATCCAGAGGTTGTCTTTGGGAAATAGACGTATGAGTGCTGCCAGCATTGCTGCAGAGGTTGAAGGGGTGGGGGGGTCTGCCTGTCAGTGGTCAGACCATACACCGCACACTGCATCAAATTGGTCTGCATGGCTGATGTCCCAGAAGGAAGCCTCTTCTAAAGATGATGCACAAGAAAGCCAGCAAACAGTTTGCTGAAGACAAGCCGACTAAGGACATGGATTACTGGGACCATGTCCTGTGGTCTGATGACACCAAGATCAACTGATTTGGTTCAGATGGTGTCAAGCGTGTGTGGCGGCAACCAGGTGAGGAGTACAAAGACAAGTGTGTCTGGTCTACAGTCAAGCATGGTGGTGGGAGTGTTATGGTCTGGGGCTGCATGAGTACTGCCAGCACTGGGGAGCTGCAGTTTGCAGTTTTGCTGTTTGATCCTGTCTTCTCTGATCCTCTTCTTTTTCCAGTGCCCCCCTCTTATCTCCTGATAAGACATATCGTGCGGAGTCACTCTGCCTAGAGAAGTTTTTTTTTTCATGGTAGAGTACATGTGATCAGCACAGGGCCAATCAGCACACAGAGGTTAGGGGTTCTGCATCCTCCTAGAGCAAAATGAAAACTCCTCCTACAAGATTTAACATGTGCTCTGCTGGACACTGATAGAAGTCACACTGCTGTCTTAACTGCTGATGAGAAAACGTATTTAGCAGTTTATATTTACTAAACTATTTGCAATTCCATGTTCTGAGTACTGTGGGAGAGCAGATATAGTGAATGCAGGGTCCTCGGTTTAGTAACACTTTAAGGGACTTTTTAGGCAAATTAAATTATATTACAATGTGTCCATACAATGCTGTTTACATAATAGACTTATTACAAGAAGTTACATTGTAGAAAAGTTTTACATGTTTACAGAGACTTTAAATGAGTACCCGATGCATTTCAGAGACTGTAACTTCTTCTTCAGGGGAAACTCTGCTGACAATACAATGCAATCTGAAAAAAAAAAAATATAATTAGAACATACATTTATGCTGCTGTCAGGCAATTTTAAATGTAGAGTCATATGGTACTTACATATCAATAAAACATACAACATTTAAATATGTTGAAGAAACCATAACACATCAGAACAACCTTCCAAAGTTATAGGAAGGGAAAGAGGTCTTCATAGCATAACATAGGCTGCCTGGACACAGCTCCATCCACATAAAAAAAGCTGATTCACATTGTACAGGCTACAGCACCCATGTGAATGAGCCCCAAGATCTCATTCCCCCTAGGACAGGAATTGTGCTACTCACAGAATCTCTGGATGAAAATGAGTTCAAAATGTCTGGAAAAAAAAAAGGAAACTAGTGCAGCCACCACTTCTAATAACAGCTAAGCTGCAATTTATAACATTTTTGTTCTTGGATTTGGCTACACTTTAATTATTTTAATGCAGTTGCCACCGATTCTTCCTGTCGGTTCAGAAATCAAGAGCTTTGCGCAAGACCTGCTGAGTTTAGGTTAGAATCGGCTGCAATAATTCTTTCCAGGATAAATCAGAATTCTGCAGAAGCAAAACTAATGACATCACTGAGGGACCTTCCTGCAGGATTGACGCGTCCTGGAACCTCTCCACACTCCATTCTTTTTCATTTGTAGAAGGGAAATTAAACGATAACGTTTTTAAATAAACGTGATCCTAAATTGATGGCGGCTGTTTCCCATTATCTCCTGAACCGACGGAGCAAGGGAACAAAAGAGGAAAGGAGAATCAGATGCCGGTGGAAATAACGTAAGCAAGTCCAGAGTTGATACGTTGATGTCGTGTGGTCTGGACTTGGCGATAATTATATTAAGGAAAATTTAAAGTGAACCTGTATTTGGCCAACAGTAGGGAAATAACAGGTTCACTTTATAGTAGGCATAGCAGCATATTGAAAGAAAAGGACACAGTGCCTCTAAGTGTAAACCGTGTGAAAATATTTAATAAGGTAAGTTTAACAACTCACATCTTGGATAGTAAAAACAGGCTCATAGGGAAGTGGTGTAAAACGTCTGTCGCCAGATGTAAATGGCTGATCTGGAGAGGAATGTACCCTGGTCGGCCAGCAGGAGGTGCTGCATCAAGTAAGGCATAGATGGTGAAGCCTGGCTGGGTCTCCAATATGTCTGGATTTAGTAAAAACAGGCTCATAGGGAAGTGGTATAAAACGTCTGTCGCCAGATGTAAATGGCTGATCCGGAAAGGGGTGTACCCTGGTCGGCCAGCAGGAGGTGCTGCATCAAGGCATAGATGGTGAAGCCTGGCTGGGTCTCCAATATGTCCAGAGTTAGTCACGCTGGGCGTCTGAAGTCAACTGGATGCGACGCGTTTCTGAGCATTCACGGGACCAGCGTCGGCTGGCACATTCTTTCATCAGCGCCGGTCAACGCTGGTCCCATGCATGCTCAGAAACGCGGTGCCTGACACTTGGACACCAAATGGCTGACTAGTGTAGTGACGTTGTGGTAAGCAGCTAGAGCGGAGAGCCTGCAGGGAGCGAACCAGAAGATGGTCCAGGCTTGGCTCTTTCCACATCCAGGTCTTTCACTGTGCACTGCTACAATCTTCTAGCTGCCAGCACCCTAACAACAGTAGACATCATTGGTTGATAAGGAGGACGTCCGACACATGCACAGCATCCTTGTTTGCCCCTCTCCACCAGCACATTAGCTGAGAGAGGGAGAGAAACTGAGGGAGAAGAGAAACACTGGAATACTAGTCAGAACCAGGTGTATTTATTGAGGAGGCATAAACCACCTCTAAAGATGGGTGTCCTACGTGTGTTAATGTCGCTGCATTATGTAACACTATTAGTTTAGTTTTTTACATTTTAGAATGGGTGCCTTGAGATTGTGCACAAATTTTAAAGGGTTCCTTGACTGAAAAACACTGGCTTACAGCAACATATTAATATAAAGCAGTCACCTGCAGACCTATCACTATCGAACCATGCTTTTAAAAAGTGCAGAATTTGGCTACCACATCACATTGCAATGATGTACTAACCACCCCACTTTTAACCTCTACAGTTTGGCGTGGCACTATTACCAGGTCCATAGAGGTGTAAAAGTTCCCAGGTATGTCAATGGTGCCTTAAAAGCAGCAGCCAACAGTAGCAACAGAGGATGCAATCTAATCTCTAGGTTATAATTGGCTTCTTGTCTTGTGAATCACCTCCGACGACATGTATGTGGCCATAGGGCAGGAAAATGCATAAACCAACCCTTGTTTAACCCCTTGACGCCGACGTAACACAAATATGCGGCCTCCCGGACCTGGGCTTTTTTCCGTGGGGCCGCATGTTTGCGTACCTGTCTTTGTGCTGGGAGCGCGCCGCTCGGCGCGCTCCCAGCACCGAGACCGCGGTGTCACTGAGAGCCCCGGGTCCCGTTCTAACGATCGGGACCCGGGACTCCCGAATCCGGGTCACGTGATCGCTGTGATAGCCTCTGATTGGCTATCACAGTGATCAGTCACTGTGCACCCCGGCCCCCTTGTTTTCTCTCTCTCTATGAATGGAGAAGAGAGATACATTGTATCTCTCGAACTCCTGACAGAGAGATAAAAAAAAAGTTTGTAAAAAAAAAAAAAAAGACAAATAAATAAATATTAAAAAATAAAATAACAAATAAAGAAAAATACCTAGATCAAGGTTTGATCTAGTTCAGTACCAGGGTTAGTGTTTGAGTCAAGGTCAGGGTCAAAGGTCAGGATTTAAAAAAATTAGTATCAGTGTCAGTTAGTGTTAATGTCAGTGTCAGTGACAGTGTGTTTTGTGTAAAAAAAAAAACAAAACACAAAAACAAAATGCGCACTATTGTTTCTGGGCTGTACTACGGGTACAGACAACAAATAACATACACATATATGGTATCGCTGCGATCGTCAAGAACCGGAGAATTTATTTTGGGTTGTTCTTTGGTGGTAGGTTATGGTCGTAACAAGAAACACAGTTAAATAAAAAAAAACGATTTTTTTTTACGATTTTGGCCCAGTTTTCCTTTAATAATAAAAAAAAAATTAGGAGCTATCCATTACCATTTACCATCAAATGAAAGCCCAATTTGTCCTGAAAAAAACGCGGTATAATTCACCTGGATGTACAAGTAGTTGTGATGATATGTACGGTTTTACTAACACATGTCAACGTTGCAGAATTGTGCTTAGGCATTTAGATTTGTTTTACCCTTAGGTGTGAAGGGGTTAAACTAATGGACACTATATAGTGCAAAGTTGTACTTCCCCTGTTAAATGTTGGTCCTCCAGAGAGACACCCATACTGCTGAAACTTTTGACAACTTTTGTGAAAGTTAAACATAGGTACAACCCCACATGGCAATAATATACAAACACTATATTGCCAAAAGTATTGGGCCAGCCCTCCAAATCATGTGATTCAGGTGTTCCAATCACCTCCATGGCCCCAGGTGTATAAAATCATCACCTAGGCATGCAGACTGCTTCTACAAACATTTGTGCAATAATGGGTCGCTCTCAGGAGCTCAGTAATTCAAGCGTGGTACCGTGATTGGTTGTTACCTGTGCAATAAGTCCATCCGTGACATTTCCTTGCTACTAAATATTCCACGCTCAACTGTTAGTGGTATTATAACAAAGTGGAAGCAGCTGGGAACAACAACAATTAAGCCACCAAGTGGTAGGCCACGTAAAATGACAGAGTGGGGTCAGCGCATGCTGAAGCACACAATGCGCAGAAGTCACCAACTGTCTGCAGAGTCAATATCTAAAGACCTCCAAACTTCATGTGGCCTTCAGATTAGCACAACAACAGTGTGTAGAGATCTTCATGAAACGGGTTTCCATGGCCCAGCAGCTGCATCCAAACCTGACATCACCAAGTCCAATGCAAAGCGTCGGATGCCGTGGGGTAAAGCAGCCTTTCTCAACCGGGGTGCCATCAGGGGTGCTATGGGCTGGCTGTCACTTGAACCCAAGCTCTCGATCCCCAGACGCATTGTACGTTGGCACTGGGAGCCGTCACACCGCTCAGCAAAGGGAAGTGTCTTCTGTGCTCTCTGATTCCCCCTAGAGTGCAGTACCGGGCTGTGTGATGGAAGCGAACGTACTGTAACTTTTCATAATGCTGTATACATGAGCTGTGTGTATGTGTGTATGTGTGTGTATGTGTGTGTATGTATCTATGAGTATGTGTCTATGTACATACGTGTCTGTGTACGTACATGTGTATGTCTGAGTGTGTGTTTCTATGTGTGTGTTTGTTTTTATGTGTATGTATGTTACTTTTAATCTTGACCCCTTATTCCTGGCCTTTCAGAAGTGCTTTTTTAGGACTTGTTCGTAATAGCAGCAAGGACTGCTGCTCCTCTGAAAAGCAATCCATGCTCAGATAGCTTTTCAGAGGCATTTGACAGGTGGTAAAGAGGCAATATGTTGCCTCCTCACCACCTAGTTTAACCCCGTAAAAGCAGCATCAATCACCAAACCACACCACAACCGCGTGCAATGCATACACAGTTGCGGGGTGGTTGTAGTTCAACCCCATTCACCTGGAGGTATACTTCCAGCTGCGACAACAGCATGTGTATACCCCCAGCTGCTGTTTCTGCAGCTAAAGGGGGAGGAGTTGGGTGGTAAAAGCAGCTCAATTGCGTGGTTTTACTGCCCTCCAACCTCACAGGTGAACAGGCCCTTGGTTCACGTCTGTGTGGTGTGTGTAGGGCAGCCCATTCATTCAATGGGCTGCCTTACCCGCAGAAATGCAGGGAAAGTCATCCCTGACCTTAGTTTGGAAATTGCACCACACCAAAAACACGCCACGTTTGCCAATGTATGGGGTCCCCTTAAAGAGCAGAGAATTTTTCTGTGTGTCAGGAATGAGCGCAATTTCACATGCATTCAGCAACACACAGTAACATAAACCAAGCCTTGGACAGGGGTGCCTTGTGACTGAGAAAATATTGCAAGGGCACTCTGACTGGAAAAAGGCTGAGGAACACTGGTGTAAAGCGCGCCACCACTGGAATCTAGAGCAGTGGAGACGTGTTCTCTGGAGTGACCAATCTCGGCTTCTCTCTCTGGCAATCTGATGGACGTGTCTGGGTTTGGCGGTTGACAGGAGTATTGTACTTGCCTGACTGCATTGTGCCAAGTGTAGTGCCAAGATATATTGGACAATTTCACGCTCCCAACTTTGTGGGAACAGTTTGGGGATGGCCCCTTCCTGTTCCAACATGACTGCACACCAGTGCACAAAGCAAGGTCCATAAAGACATGGATGAGCCAGTTTGGGGTGGAGGAACTTGACTGACCTGCACAGAGTCCTGACCTCAACCCCATAGAACACCTTTGGGATGAATTAGAGTGGAGACTATGAGCCAGGCCTCCTCCCCCGACATCAGTGCCTGACCTCACAAATGTGCTTCTGGAAGAATGGTCCAACCTTCCCATAGACACCCTCCTAAACCTTGTGGACAGCCTTCCCAGAAGAGTTGAAGCTGTTATAGCTGCAAAGGGCGGGGCCAACTCAATATTGAACCCTACAGACTAAGACTGGGGGGCCATTAAAGTTCATGTACGTGTAAAGGCAGGCCGACCAATACTTTTGGCAATATAGTGTATATTATTGTCACATGGGGCTCATTTTGTTGTTCCCTTTGAGATGTACTCAGTCCAACTTGGTGTACTGGATATGTCTCAAAATGAGGAGGCAGAGTGTAACCTGATGGGAGCAGGAGTAGAACGATGTGCAAAACAGAGCCCCAAAATTACAGTTGATAGTTACATTATTGTAGCTGCCTTACAGCACAGGACATAAGCTATGTGTTTGCGTATAATAGATTTCTGACTCTGTTACGTAAATGGACATGAATGTTGGTAAAACCTCTCAAACATAAACCAGTCTATGAAAATGATTCCCTTTGACTAGTTACTCTGTACAGAGGTACACCTCCATTTTCTATTTTTCTTTTTTAAGCTTTTGTTGGACTACACATCTAAATTAGAAAACTGGGACGGGATGGAAATGGCCTGTTATTGTATGCAGGCTATATATATATATATATATATATATTGTGGGAACTCGCTTCAAAATGGTAGAGCTTCTTCAAAGCACACAGCAACTCGTTTCTTTTTAAGGGCCTTTTTGCCCAATTTTATTTAAAGGAAAGAGTTCAATAACCAAAATGCTTCCCACACAGGGGTATCCAATGTAACAAATGTCAGCCTTCTGGCTCTCTCAGGTATACCGCTTTATGGGGAAAGAACAAAGAGAGGGCGCACAGGCCTAGTGCATTACCATAAAAAATGTTTAATAAAAAATAAAGTAGGTGTTGTACTCACAAACGACAATATAGTCAAGGCACATCATAAAAAAACAGCTGGGTCAACACCGCGCTGAGTAACAGTCCGCAATAGGGAGTTTAGACATCCAAAAGGCTGACGCGTTTCGAGGACTTGCCTCTTCCTCAGAGCCCTACTTTATTTTTTATTAAACATTTTTTATGGTAATGCACTAGGCCTGTGCGCCCTCTCTTTGTTCTTTCCCCATTCAGTATATTTGGATTCCCCTGGTCCATTTGAGGGCAGCAAGGTGTGCATGTTCCAGGACATTCTTAATGTGGTTGTAGCCTGCATCAAGTCCATCCCCAAGCGCAGGAGCATTTGTGTATACCGCTTTATGTCTGTTTCCTGCAGACTCCTTCCAAAAGGTTGTTTTGTGCACACAGCAAACCTCTAGCACACAGCTAGTCTGGCTTTCACCTCTCCTTGGTGAAGCCCACCTGACTCCACGGCAGAGACCTCACCTGACTCCACGGCAGAGACCTCACCTGACTCCACGGCAGAGACCTCACCTGACTCCAAGGCAGAGACCTCACCTGACTCCACGGTAGAGACCTCACCTGACTCCACGGTAGAGACCTCACCTGACTCCACGGCAGAGACCTCACCTGACTCCAAGGCAGAGACCTCACCTGACTCCAAGGCAGAGACCTCCCGTCTGCCGGGGTGGAGCCCAGAATCATGAACCTGGCCTCCACAAAAAGGCCTGCACACACCTGTGCAATCATCTTGCTGGCTGCTCTCAAAACATGGGCCCAGGATTGGAGATTTCATCCCTCCCAAATCTCTTAGAAATCTCCAGGCTACAGGTCCCAAAACAGGCTTTACAAACCAAAGAGGAAACTGATAAGCCAGTTTCCTCTGTATTATGAGAACTGCCTGGAGCCCCTCAACCTGTATGGTTGAGAATCCTGGGTCTCCATCATGATTTCCACCGTGGCAGGATACAGCACTGCCACAATATATATACATATATATAAAATTATTTTTAGCAGGAGAATCTTGAGATCTGACTGTTATTTTAAGGTTTTCTCCATGGTAAAAGGGTTAAGAAAGGCAACTCTAGGCTGTCCTGGACGCGTCATTCCTGGCAGGTCAGCTCAATTTTAGTTTTGGATTTCTGCTACACTTAGGTCAGCGATACAGATCCCATCCCCTCCAAGCTCCTTTATAGAAGAAGGTTCTCTCCCTCTTCCCCTTGCTGCTCTGGTTCATTTCCATGATGAGGTGTTAACATGAAGCAGCTGGCGGTAGCAGAAGGTCTGCTGAGATATCGGCTGTATGGCAGGTTGTACATCTGATACAATTTGTTGCAATATTAGATGTAATATCTGTTTCTCTGTGTTAGTGACATATACATCATTGTAGTAATAGAACATAGATGGACATAAAGTCCTGCTAGCTCTTTTTTTTCACAACAGAAGACAAAGCGAAAAGCCTGAATGGAAGGGTCATCTTTCGTCCCGCTACTGAGCCATAAACTGCTAAATCGCCTTTGTTCATTGGCTGAGCTGCACAAGATTTAAAGAGAGGCTTGTCATCATTTCCAGATATAAACCCGAATCAGATCTGCATAGTATAAATCTCATCAGTGTTAAGGGCAGCACAGTGGCTAAGTGATTAGCACTTCCGCCTGGCAGTACTAGGGTTATCAGTTTAAATCCCAACCCACAGCACCACCTGCCTGGTGTTTGCATGTTCTCCCTGTGCCTGCGTGGGTTTCCTCCAAAGGCGTGCTGGGTTAATTGGCTTCTGTCTAAACTGGCCCCAGATTATGTACTGTATGAATGTAAGCTTAGATTGTACGCCCCTTGAGGGCAGGGACTAACGGGAGTCAATGTACAATATATGTGAAGTTGTAGGCGTTACATAAATACTTGTAATAAAGTATCTCCAGACAATTTTCTTTTCACTAAATTTTGGATAGCATGAGGAGAGGTTACAACCTCTGCTATTTTTTATGCAGTATAGACAATTGAGGTTCTTTTGGGAAGAAAATCCCTTACTTATTTTTATCAGACAGAAGATGAGAGAATATCTGCAGTCGGGACACAGACACTGATAAACGGTTATATCAACTAAAATCTCTATATATCTCCCAAGAAAAGTAAAACTTTCACCCTTGAAAGTGCACAATATCAAAAACCTTTTCTAATTCTCTTCACCCCCTACCCTAATACCCTTCCTTTACTTCCAAATTTACAAATATAATACAAACATATCATTCAGAGTATTCACCAAATGTCCCAAATAAAGTTCAAAATCAAAGTCCAAACGTCCAATGTCCACACTATTCAATCTTCCAAACGTGATGAGATGTTCAATTTGTTATTCTAAATCCATGATACCCTCTTGCAGTCTCAAAAACCGTTTTCCAACATTCCAGGCTTTCATAGAGTACATCCAATATACACCTTTCCCCTTGTGAGTCAATCCAAAGGAGTCTTCCCCGCTCCTCGTAAGGCAGAGAGGACGAGATTTAGTGGAGTGTACAAGTAAAATATAAATTTTATTAGTAGCTTACATTGACAACACGTCCATCCTGTTCCATCAGTCCAAACAGACAAATTCCCACAACAAAGATGGCGGCGTTGCTCCTTCCGGTTATGCGTCCTGACGTCACGACCCTGACGCGTTTTGTCACTTCCGACTTCTTCTCTGCCTTACGAGGAGCAGGGAAGACTCCTTTGGATTGACTCACAAGGGGAAAGGTGTATATTGGATATACTCTTTGGATCCTGGAATGTTGGAAAACGTTTTTTGAGACTGCAAGAGGGTATCTTGGATTTAGAATAACAAATTGAACATCTCATCACATTTGGAAGATTGAATAGTGTGAACATTGGACTTTGGACTTTGATTTTGAACTTTATTTGGGACATTTGGTGAATACTCTGAATTATATGTTTGTATTATATTTGTAAATTTGGAAGTAAAGGAAGGGTATTAGGGTAGGGGGTGAAGAGTATTAGAAAAGGTTTTTGATACTGATAAACGGTTGGTGGCTGTTCTAAATTATTGGGATACCAAGGTGCTCAAAAAGCAGTGTATTGCGTGTAGATGTGGCCATGACATGACTATGTCATACATAATGAATTTTTGCCTTAGCGAGGAACTATTGGGGGCTAAACAAACCTCACCAAAGTGTTCATGTTAACACGTGCTACAGTGTGGATGAGTTCTGATCCCAAAATGACTATACACAGTAGGTTGAGGGTCATCCCATGTACAGGCATTTCTCCACTGCCCACCAATCTAAGGGGTATTCTTCCTACTGACCATCAATTTAAAGGGGCCCTTCTACAAATGACCACCAATGTAAGGTGTGTATTTCTCATGGACGACCAATGTAAGAGAAATTAATTCCACTGAATATTAATGTAAGGGGGCATTCTGCCAGCTAAACACCAATGTAAAGGGACATTTGTTGCACTGGCCAACAATGTAAGGAGGCATTCTTGCTACTCACTACCAGTGTAAGGGGACATTCTTGCTACTCACTACCAGTGTAAGGGGACATTCTTCCCATTGATCAGCAATGTAAGAAGACATTCTTCTCACATGCCACCAATAGAAGGTATATTCATACCAACAGCCATCTATGTAAGGTGTCATTCTTCCTACTGACCACCAGTGTAAGGGGTATTCTTCTCTCTGGCCACCAATGTAAGGAGACATTCTTCCCAATGACCACAAATATAAGGGGTACTTTTCTCCCTGACAACCAACGTAAGGAAGTATTCTTCCCACTGACTACTACTATAAGGGGCATTCTTTCCAGTAGCCACCACTGTGGGGGGCATTCTTACTGCTGGCCACCAATGCAAGTCATCATGCTTCCCAATGACAACAAATATTAGGGGGTACTTTTCTCACTGACCACTTTCCCACTAGGTTCCACTGTAAGAAGTCATTCTTCCTACTAGCCTCCAATGTAGGAAGTCATTCTTCCTACTAACTTCCACTGTAAGAAGTCATTCTTCCTACTAATCTCCACTGTAAGAAGTCATTCTTCCTACTAACCTCCACTGTAGGAAGTCATTCTTCCTACTAACCTCCACTGTAAGAAGTCATTCTTCCTACTAACCTCCAATGTAGGAAGTCATTCTTCCTACTAACTTCCACTGTAAGAAGTCATTCTTCCTACTAACCTCCAATGTAGGAAGTCATTCTTCCTACTAACCTCCACTGTAAGAAGTCATTCTTCCTACTAATCTCCACTGTAAGAAGTCATTCTTCCTACTAATCTCCACTGTAAGAAGTCATTCTTTCTACTAACCTTCACTGTAAGAAGTCCTTCTTCCTACTAACCTCCAATGTAGGAAGTCATTCTTCCTACTAACCTCCACTGTAAGAAGTCATTCTTCCTACTAACCTCCAATGTAGGAAGTCATTCTTCCTACTAACCTCCACTGTAAGAAGTCATTCTTCCTACTAACCTCCACTGTAAGAAGTCATTCTTCCTACTAATCTCCACTGTAAGAAGTCATTCTTCCTACTAACCTCCACTGTAAGAAGTCATTCTTCCTACTAACCTCCACTGTAAGAAGTCATTCTTCCCTACTAACCTCCACTGTAAGGGGCATTCTTCCTACTAATCTCCACTGTAAGAAGTCATTCTTCCTACTAACCTCCACTGTAAGAAGTCATTCTTCCCACTGACCACCAATGTAAGGGGCATTCTTCCCACAAAAATTGCCCAACAAACTCCACATCTGCATAAATGCCTGTGTGAATTTCAACAACTGAAGATTTCTATACAGCTCCAAAATACTTTATACATTTTTAAAATTATGTTTCATGCATTTTTCTTTCTAATATTTTAAAATAATTCAGAAAAATAATGTTAATGGGCCCAAGTTCAGTTGATTTTTTTTGTATAATATATTTCCCCCCCCCCCCAAAAAAAAAAGCGCAATATTTTTAATATACAGTACTACTTACCCTCTCTGTGCTCCATTGCTGCCCTTAAATTGTTACTAAACACACAACAGTAAAATCAGTCTGTATATGCAGTTAAGCATGCTTGTTAAACTCACTGTGGAGCCTAAGGGGTTAATCCTCTGCATTGTGTAAAAAAACTATTTGATCCTGTCTTCTCTGATCCTCCCCTTCTTCTACTGTCCCCATTACTTTTGGTCCCTTAAAAAGTGGGAGGCACATATGCAAACTGTTGTAATTCCTACACTGTTCACCTGATTCGGTAAATACCCTCAACTTAAAGCTGACAGTCTGCAGTTAAAGCACATCTTGTTCGTTTCATTTCAAATCCTTTGTGGTGGTGTATAGAGTCAAAAATGTTAGAATTGTGTCGATGTCCCAATATTTGTGGACCTGACTGTATGTATTTAGAGTTTCTTTGCCTTTAAAGTCCATTTGCATTTTTTCCTCCCCCTTTCTTTTCCCCTTCGTCCGACAACCCCTGATTTAGTGTCATCATATATCATGGGCTCACAGTCAGCTCTGTTCTATGCAGCATTTAGAACTAACCATAGCTGGAGATGGAAAAGAGGGACAGTACTTGTCACATGACTGCATAGAAGACACTTGAAATTAAGGCAAGTTTGCTTTACATGTGCAGATAGAGGGAGAATTCTATGCTAGAGAATTTCAAGGTTTTCGAAAGAGAGAACAGCAGATGGTGTTTGCCTTCATGCTCTTTCTCTAAGTGAAACTTTGTACAGAGCCCAGTACACAGTAGGTAAGAAGGGAGAGAGATGAGGAGGTTGTGTTATTCTTCTGACTCATTCACTTATATATGTACATTTCAGTTTCAGCTATTGAGCTCTGCAAACAGCTTATTTAGCAAAGTATATAGCCTTGACAATAACTGGACTCTTTTTGCCTACACATGAAAGACAGAATAAGAAATAGCAAAACTTATATTTACCCAAGAAAGGTTTTTAGAGCATTTAAGTTCCGACCATAATAAATTAAGAAATATATATTTTAATATATATATTAAACAACTACATGTTCCCTTTTAAAGTACCATCCTATCTGACTGTAAGCATGTTGGCTAAAGGAAGCCAGAATACCATCTTGTACTTTCACATTCTGATGGCATAACCCCGTGCTCTTCTATAATCCACGTTCAACAAATTTCATACAGCACAACTCTATTCCAATCTAATATTATGTATTGTATATCAGCGCTCATATAAATTCCTAACCTCCATAAAACTCCCAGAAAACATCTTTGATTTATAGATCCTGAAATCAGAAACAAATGAATATTTTTTTTTTATCTTTCATATACAATGAAATTAGTAAATATCTAAGCAGATTGAAATGTGCGTGGCGTATAGAACAACTCCCTGAGGACCTATGAAATCTGCTGCTATTCATAACCCCATCTAGAGGGAGCGTTTTATAGAATACGCGGAGCAATAATTCCAGCAGCCTTACACAATAGGATATTATATTCTATCGTGTGTGTGTTTTTTTTTTCTGAAGTTATTTGCGTTAAATAAATAAAATGAGACGACCGATTTGAAAGTAATGTATCCTGAACAGAGCGCCAACAACTGCAGCTGCAAAGTACCAGACATCCCTGTATTCATGTTGTGACTCCATGTGGTGTATTATATTTTCATCGTAACAAAGTGAAGGTTAACAAGTGTTTCTTTTAAAAAGAACTCAGCTAAGTACTGTTGGTATATAAAAAGGCCATATATACACAATTTTAGATTATTATTATACAGTATTTATAAAGTGCCAATAGTTCGCTCAGCGCTGTACATTACAAAGGGGGACAGAACATGTGACAGAACAATACCAATACAATGCAAAACATGAGGGGATTGAGGGCCCTGCTCTTTCGAGCTTACAATCTAGGAGGGAGGGGATGGTGGCACAGGAGGAGATAGTTGTGGGGGATGGAGTGGTAGGAAGAGTGAAGGAGGTTGGCAGGTTAGCAGGGGGTGGGGTAGGCTTCCCTGAAGAGATGGGTTTTCAGGGTGCACCTAAAGGAGAGGAGAGTAGGTGATAATCTGATGGGTTGGGGCAGGGAGTTCCAGAGGATGGGTGACACCCTGGAGAAGTCCTGGAGGCGGGCATGGGAGGAGGAGACCAGGGAACTAGAGAGAAGGAGGTCTTGTGAGGAGCGGAGTGTGCGTGGTGGGCGGTACTTGGATATTAGGTCGGTGATGTAGTTCGGGGCAGTATGGTGGACAGCTTTGTACGTCAGTGTTAGGGTTTTGAATTTGATCCGTTGCGCAATCCGAAGCCAGTGGAGGGATTGGCAGAGGGGGGTGGTGGAAACAGAGCGGTTGGAAAGGTGAATGAGTCTGGCAGGCGTATTCAGGATCGACTGAAGTGGGGATAGCCAGCGGCGAGGCAGGCCAGTGAGGAGGGAGTTGCAGTAGTCGAGTCGTGATATGAGGAGGGAGTGGATGAGCTGTTTAGTGGTTTCTGGGGTTAGGAACGTGCGGATTTTGGCGATGTTGCGGAGGTGGAGTCTGCACAATATTCACAATCCTTTCTGTGAAAACGTTTTTAGCACCTCCAGCCCCTGTCAAAAATGCTGGGAAAATTTGAATTTGTATTAGTTGTAGTGATTGCTCCTCTGTCTTCGTTGATCATAGATGAACAGGTCTGAACCAGGAAAAAAAAAAACCTTCGCTCCATATTTGAGTTTTCATCATTTGAAAGCCTTTAAAAGCATATTTGCCTTCATATTTTTATTATTATGGATCATCTAGATCTGAAAACTATCCACTTGCTGGAAGTCTTTTAAAGGATGGGATGTGGTTTGAACTAAAAGCAAACTTTTAGGCCCCTTTCACATGAGCAGTTCGATCAGATCCACCTGTTTGTTTTCAGGCAGACCTGATCAAAACCTCTATTCTCCTCTATGGAGTGGCGGATGTAAATGGACTTGTGTCCGTTTACACCCGCTACCTCCAATCTGATCTGATCTGCCAAAAACAAACAGAAGGGGATCCGTTACCCTCCGTCTGGGTGGCTCATAGCAGAGGGCAGTCGGTTGTAAACGGACAGCTGGTCCATATACATCCGAATTACCATAGTGCAGAAATGGTTGTGTCCATGTCCACTCTGCATAAGTGAAACGGACACAACGAGGTTTATTTACTAAACCTGGTTGACTCAGAATCTTGGGCACCTGTGCACGGTAGCCAATCAGCTTCTAACCTTAGCATGTTCAGTTAAGCTTCAGTAATAAAACCTGGAAGCTGATTGGTTTTTATGCAGAAGTGGACAAGATTCTGAGTCAACCAGGTTTAGTAAATAAACCCCAACCTGTCATCTGCCCGCTCTGCTCAGTGGACAGATCCCCAGCTGAGCAAATGAAGTCCACCCCGTGTAAAAGGAGTCTTAAAGGATAAGTTCAAGTTCACCTTACTACAAAAAATGATAAACATTTTTATGCAGTATGTTTTGTTTCTGGAGCCTCTAAAGCAGCCTTTTTCAACCTGGGGTGGCTTGAGGTTTCTTCAGGGGTGTCTTGGCAAAATGTCTAAAAATTGCTCAAAATCTTGTATACAAAGCCAGCCGGTGGAAGAAGCCTGCCTTTTAAATACACAAAGCCACAGGTTTTCATTGTGCACCATTATGACCTTCTAGCCACTGATGTCTCTATAACCCCTCGCCTCACTCCTTCAGTCTCTGATCGAATCACTAGCCTTCTTAACAACATATCAGACTGGATGTCGCTCCACTTCCTCAAATTAAACCTTGCCTAAACCGAGCTCCTAGTTTTCCCACCAGTCCGCCCCCCCCCCCCCCAACCTCTCCATCACGACCAACGCCACCATCAGCCCCACCATGCAAGCCAGATTACTAGGTGTCATTCTAGACTCCAATCTGTCTTTCCAGCCCCAGATCTAATCGCTGACATATTCATGCAGACTCCACCTCCGCAACATCTCCAAAATACGTTCGGTCCTAACTCCAGAAACTACAAAGCAACTCATTCACTCCCTTATCATCTCCCGACTTGACTATTGCAACTCCCTCCTCGCCGGCCTACCCCAACACAGGCTATGCCCACTTCAGTCTATCCTGAATTCTGCAGCCAGACTCATCCACCTTACCAACCGCTCCGTTTCCGCCACCCCCCTCTGCCAATCCCTCCACTGGCTTCCGATTGCCCAACGCATAAAATTCAAAATATTAACATTAACGTACAAAGCTGTCCATAACACTGCCCCAAACTACATCACCGACCTGATATCCATCTACCACCCAAAACGCACTCTCCGCTCCTCACAAGACCTCCTTCTCTCCAGTTCCCTGGTCTCCTCCTCCCATGCCCGTCTCCAGGACTTCCCCCATCCTCTGGAACTCACTACCCCAATCCATCAGACTGTCATCTTCCCTCCTCACCTTCAGGCGCACCCTGAAACCCATCTCTTCAGAGAAGCCTACCCCACCCTCACCTAATTAGCTGATCTCCTCCGCTCTTCCCACCACTCCATCCCCCACAGCTATTTCCTCCTGTACCACTCTCCCTCCCTCCTAGATTGTAAGCTCCATGGAGCAGGGCCCTCGAACCCCTCGTGTATTGTATTGTTACTGTGCGGTCTCGTGTACTGTCTCCCACTATAATGTACAGCGCTGAGCAAACCGTTGGCACTAAATACTGTATAATAATAATATAAACAATGACATCCGCAGTTGATAAGGAGGATATCAGCTGCCTACACAGCATCCTAGTGTGACCCTCCCCTGCCCCTCTCCATCAGAAGGAATTGGAGGGCCCTGCTCATGGAGCTTACATTCTAAAGGGGGAGGGGGAGGCAGTACAAAAGATAATATTGTAGCTGCAAGGGATGATCTGATGGAGTTGACTTAAGTACAGTTCTTAGGTGGAGGTAGGGTCGGCTTCCCTGAATAAATGAGTTTTCAAGGATCGTCTAAAGGTGGATAGCAAAGGTGGGAGAAAACCAGACATATTGGGGCAGGGAGTTCCAGAGGTTTGGAGAGACTCTTTTAAAAGGGTGCCTTGTGACAGAACATAATTTTAGAGGGTGCCTTGACATTGTCCACAATTTTAAAGGATGCTTTGACTGAAAAAAGGTTGAGAAACACAGCTCTAAAGCATTGCACCAGCGATCAGCAGATCGCTGGTGCCATGCAGGTCTCCAGAAGACATGTCAGCAGGGGCGGACTGACAAATCATGGGGCCCCCGGGCATTCTGACACTGATAGTGGGACTGCGGCGGGCATTCTGACACTGGGTGGGAACTGCCACTGACACTAATACAGTGATCAGTGCTAATAAAAAGCACTGACACTGTACTAATGACACTGGGCAGGAAGGGGTTAACATCTGGGGCGATTAAAGGGTTAACTGTGTGTTAGGGAGTGATTAAATCGCGTAGTGTGTTGTGTTTTACTAAGGAGACCTGCTGCTAACTCTGTGCTGTGCAAGAGATAGAAAGCAGGATGTCCATGCTGGCAGGGGAGAGACCTGTGTTGTTTACACACAGATCTCTCCCCTCTCAGCCGATCATTGGGAATCGGCGGCCAGGACCCGGTGATTGACATCCTCAGCAGCCAATAGCATGTGCGTGCCCCCTACCCAGAAATGCGAAATCAGATATATTTACGTGATTTTGCACAGTGCAGCCACCCTGTAGCAGTACATCTGCTATGGGGCGGTGGGAAAGCGGTTAACATGTAATAACACAAATATGATGCACATTTGCAGCCTGTTTCTGAAATGCATGGCAAAGCACACATTTTCTATGCGGTTTACCATGCGTTCAGAAACACACAGATGGGAATGGAGCCTCATTGTTTTTTTAGGCCCCGATTTACACCTAGGGTAGAGGGACCACATGTTTTCTGGCTTGTCTTTTCAGTGACACACATAGGGCAGTTGTTGATTGCAATGGGCTGCGCTACACGTGGCAAAGTAGCTCATGGAACATTTTGGTGTGGCGCAAGTTTCACGTTTTTTACTGTGCCTTTTGCTGCGTTTGTCACCCGTTTTTTCATGTAGCAAAATGTATGTTTGCTTCTGTGTTTGGTGTGCCATTAACAATTAATGACGCTGAAAGCGCAACTAGGTAATTTTAGATGTATATATAAACAATCTGATTGTACAATCTCCTTTGGATTTACCAAAACTATATAATAGGACGACACACCATCTATCCAATCACTCTGTATCCAATCAGACAGGCCCTTGCACTACATCAGTGGTGTCCTGTGAGCTGCATGTGGCCCCAGGGAGTTTAGCATGTGGCCTGAGCCAGTCTGAAGGGAAGCTGGGGAAGCCAGGCAAATGCATAAGTGGAGAGATGCTGGGGATGATGTGAAAAAATAATTGATGGGTGAAGGGTGTGGGTTTTAATGAGGTCAGTGCAGGGTGCATGTGCTAACCAGATCACCTGATAAATGCCTTCCTGTGTCCCACTGGTTTTTCTGTTCTAAATCTACATACCAGCAAGTGATGAAGCTTTCTTGGAAATACAGTACGGGCTAAGGTAAGGCCTTGTTCTCAAAATCAAAAAAAAGTGTTTATTTTTCTGGTGTATTGGTTCATAGAGGAGCTGGATTTTAGAAAAAAAGGTGAACTTAACCTATAATACAATCACCATGGAATGTGTCAAGGCAGATGTTGATTGTCCAACAACAGGAGGATGTTTGTGGAAAAACCCTGTTCTAATATCTTCATATAATCCCAAACTCCATGGGGGAAGAATAACACCAAAATTCAGCTTTGTCATGGATGCAGCACTTGGAAGGAGAATTCAGGTGAGCATATCTCATCACTGGCTTTTAGGAGAATAATATACTATACTAATGTAGTGATGTGATCACTTCTTTGCCCATTTTCTAGTGTATACTTCTATTATGCACCTCCTCCCTTGGCAAACTCATACACTCCCAGGGCTTCAACTATCACCTCTACGCTGATGACACTAAAATTTACCTCTCCACCCCTCACCTCACCCCTACAGTCTCCGCCTGCATCACTCACCTCCTAAACGACATCCTGTCACTCCATTTCCTCAAGCTTAACCTCTCCAAAACCAAGCGCCTCGTCTTCCCCCCAGCCCACGCCCCCCCCCCACCCTATCCATCACTACCAACACCACCACCATCAATCCTGCCCAGCAAGCCAAAGTCCTTGGCATCACTTTGGACTCAAACCTTTCCTTCCAACCTCATGTCAAATCACTTACAAACACATGCAGGCTCCACCTCCGCAACATCGCCAAGATACGATCCTTCCTTACCCCAGACACCACTAAACTACTCGTACACTCCCTGATTATCTCACGCTTTGACTACTGCAACTCCCTTCTCACCGGCCTACCCCAGCGCAGGCTCTCCCCGCTTCAGACCATCCTGAACTCAGCTGCTAGACTCATCCACCTCACCACCCGCTCCACCTTTGCCACTCCCCTCTGCCTATCCCTCCACTGGCTCCCGGTTGCCCAACGCATCAAATTCAAACTGCTAACTCTGACCTACAAAGCCATTCACAACACTGCGCCTACCTACCTCACCAACCTGATTCCCAAGTACCACCCTACCCATACCCTTCGCTCCTCACAGGACCTCCTTCTGTCTTGCTCCCTGGTCTCCTCCTCCCACGCACGACTGCAAGACTTCTCCAGGTCCTCCCCCATCCTCTGGAACTCACTACCCCAATCCATCAGATTGTCGCCTTCCCTCCTCACCTTCAGGTGCTCCCTGAAAACCCATCCCTTCAGGGAAGCCTACCCCACCCTCACCTAACAGCCATCCACCTTCATTCCTCCTACCACTCCACCCCCCACAGCCACTTCCTCCTGTACCACTACCCCCTCCCTCCTAGATTGTAAGCTCGAAAGAGTAGGGCCCTCACTGAGACATGCAAACAAGACTGTTAATGCTTTAATGTTCCTGTTTGGAAGATACTTTATGTTGGATGGTTCACTGAATGTTATTTCTTCAATACATGGACTTTCATATACAATGCTGTGTGGATTACTGTCTATATGGATGATACATTTCTCATTTGGGATTTCACTTGTTATCCACAAGCCCCAATTGAATGGAGGCACTAGCGCTTGTTAGAGTTCTTGTCCTGATCACACAAATTATAAGGACTCTGCTCCTAAATACTATAGAGGTGGTGCCATCTTACCCCAGTAGCCACAAAATGTACAAATACCGCTACACTAATAATATACAACACTGTATTTTTACTTTTCAGAGATCAAGGAAGCCAGAATGTGCTACAGCCTGCAGACAACAACATAATCCATTTTTAGAACCGGTGTTTACACACCTGTAATGCCTGTAGTTCAGAAAGCCTAAGAATCTGAGAAAGAATATAATTGTTGAGGAAGGCACAACACAATCATCAACTATGCAAATACAAAATATGCTTTTAATATTTTTTTCCATACAGCTTTTCCAGCACCTGAGATAAAGAATAAAGATAACAATAATAAAAATGAGTGCAATTTGTATTCTTCTTTAAATTCTAAGTATACCGTTTTAAATGTAAAACCTCAAATGTAAACCTGTTAGCCCCGGGTTCACATATATGTGGCCGTACGGGCCGCGTTTTCCGCAGGCACGAGAGCCCATTCATTTGAATGGACTCCCATACCGTGACACGCAGGGAAGAAGTCCCTGTACTTCTTTGGAAAACGCAGCCCGCACGGGAACCTCGGTTCTCAGTGCGGTTGCGATTTCTAGTGCGGGCGGCGTTCCATTAGAACTAATGGCACCCACCCGCGGGTCCGTATTCTTCTGTGTGGGTGGTGCGGCTGCACGGATTTTTGTGCGGATCTGCAGCTGCACCACCCGCACATATGTGAGCCTAGCCTAAAGGGACACTATAAAAAATTTGTATATAGTTACCTAACTTTTCATGTATTTTAGATTTTACCTTTTCTTTTTTTTAAATCCTTGCTGACTGTGGGGGCATTTTGCACCTGACCCTCTTTAACGCAGATCATGTGTCTGCCTTAATAGTTACATGTGTGACACTTGAGAACATGGGGTGGGTGCATTTGTTTACAACATAGGTCCAATTTAATTCAATTTCACAAAAATCAGGCTATAAGGTCTGATATACACTCACCAGCCACTTTATTAGGTACACCTGATCAATTGCTTGGTAACACAAATTGCTAATCAGCCAATCACATGGCAGGAACTCAATGCATTTAGGCATCTAGATGTGGTAAAGATGACTTGCTGAAGTTCAAACAGAGTATCAGAATGGGGAAGAAAGGGGATGTAAGTGACTTTGAACGTGGCATGGTTGTTAGTACCAGACGGGCTGGTCTGATTATTTAAAAAACTGCTGATCTACTGGGATTTTCATGCACAGCCATCTCTAAGGTTTACAGAGAATGGCCTGAAAAATGAGAAATATCCAGAGTGCCAGGTGTGTGGACAAAAAAGCCTTGTTGATGTCAGAGGAGAATGGGCAGATTGGTTTGAGATGAAAGAAAGACAACAGTAACTCAAATAATGGCTTGTTACAACCAAGGTATGCAGATTACCATCTCTGAACACGCAACACATTGAACCGTAAAGCAGATGGGCTACAGCAACAGAAGATCACACTGGGTGTCACTCCTGTCAGCTAAGAATCTGGAGATGGTTGTGTGTGAAAATCCCAGTAGATCAGCAGTTTTTGAAATACTCAGACCCGCCTGTCTGGCACCAACAACAATGCCACGTTCTAAGTCACTTAAATACCCTTTCTTCCCCATTCTGATGCTCAGTTGTTTGAACTCCAGCAAGTCGTCTTCACCATGTCTAGATGCCTAAATGCACTGAGTTGCTGCCATGTGATTGGCTGATGTGTTACCAAGCAATTGAACAGGTGTACCTAATAAAGTGGTCGTTGAGTGTATATAGTGTATGTGTGTGTGAGAGATAGTGAACCATTAATTTAATTAATTTTCAGAGTTTATGATCTGTGGCTTGGCAAAGAAAAATTTGTGATCAACTATAAAATCAACAGCGTTTCTGTGATGCTACTTTATCCAGTCCTGAAGAAATCTCATAGCCTACCATGTAGTAATAAAAATACAATATTTCAAATAGAGAGGAAGGGAAATGTCCATGGTTTGGGGAATGTCTATATCACAGAAATGTTAAATTTCGTAAAAAGTCCAGATTCTTAACGTTTTGGTACAATCAAGTTTCTTATCATGTCGAAAGAGTTTCCATCTGGATGGACAGTAATGACATCTTTTCCTTCTTGAAGGACTTGGAGGAAACCAGAGTCATCTAGACCAACAATCCAAGCTAATGGGCCATCTTCACCACCAAGCCGAACTTGTTGCCCACTGCAAAACACAAAGTCATGTCACTTGCGTGCTGAGGACAATGGTACAATGTCAGTAACAATATATAGAGGATGAGGGACCCAAATCTTTCATTATTGTAGATTCCAGTCTACAGTGGTTGTAGATGTAGAACTCATAAAAAGTAAGCAGCACTTCAATCAGGAATGGACTGTGCCAGTCACAAAAAAGTAAACAACACACAAAAAAAAAAAAAAAAAAAAGGCAGTTCAGCCTTACTGGTAGTAGTAATTTTTCAAGGTAAAATTATTTACATTATGTAGAGGGGTAGCAGGGGATATGCCAGTGGGCATTATGGACAGGAAACAAGTGTGGTCTCCCCTTTTTATAGTCCTGTTGTGCCATATATTATATCTAAGAGACATTAGATTGCCAAAAGTATTGCCCCCCCTCCAAATCATTGTATTCAGGTGTTCCAATCACCTCCAGGGCCACAAGTGTATAAAATCAAGCACCTAGGCATGCAGACTGCTTCTACAATGGATCGCTCTCAGGAGCTCAGTGACTCAAAGTGTGGTCCCGTGATAGGTTGCCACCTGTGCAATAAGTCCATCTGTGACATTTCCTGGCTACTAAATATTCCACGGTCAACTGTTAGTGGGATTATAACAAAGTGGAAGAAACTGGGAACAACAGCAACTCAGCCACCAAGTGGTAGGCCACGTAAAATGACAGAGCGGGTCAACGCATGCTGGAGAGCACAGTGCGCAGAAGTTGCCAACCGTCTGCAGAGTCAATAGCTAAAGACCTCCAAACTTTGTGTGAACTTCAGATTAGCACAACAACAGTGCGCAGAGAGTATCATGGAATGGGTTTGCGTGGCCGAGCAGCTGCATCCAAGTCTTACATCACCAAGTGCAATGCAAAGTGTCAGATGCAGTGGCGAAGAGCACACCACCACTGGACACTAGAGCAGTGGAGACGTGTTCTCTGGAGTGACCAATCATGCTTCTCTGTCTGGCATTTCAATGAATGTGTCTGAGTTTGGCGATTGCCAGACGGACGGTACTTGCCTGACTGACTGCATTGTGCCAAGTGTAAAGTTTGGTGGAGGGGGGATTATGGTGTGGGGTTGTTTTTCAGGGGTGGGCTTGGCCCCTAGTTCCAGTGAAGGGAACTCTGAAGGCATCAGCATACCAAAACATTCTGGAAAATTTCATGCTCCCAATTTTGTGGGAAGTTTGGGATGGTCCCTTCCTGTTCCAACATGACTGCGCACCAGTGCACAAAGCAAGGTCCATAAAGACATGGATGAGCAAGTTTGGGGTGGAGGAACTTGCCTTCTAGTCTGACATCAGTGCCTGACCTCACAAATGCGCTTCTGGAAGAACGGTCAAACATTCCCATAGACACACTCCTAAACCTTGTGGGCGGCCATCCCAGAAGAGTTGCAAAGGGCGGGCCAACTCAATATTGAACCCTACGGACTAAGACTGGAATGCCATTAAAGCTCATGTGCGTGTAAAGTCAGGTGTCCCAATACTTTTGGCAATATAATGTATTTCAAACTAATATATATATATATATATATATATATATATATATATATATATATATATATATATGTATGTATGTATGTATGTATGTATGTATGTATGTGTATATATATATATATATATATATATATATATATATATATATATATATATATATATTCATTTTTCTGTGTTGTAAAAAAATGAGACAAAGATAAATAATTTCAGGACTTTTTCCACCTTTAGAGTAACCTATAAACTGTACAACTCAGTTGAGCAACAAAATCTTTTAGGTGGAGGGAAGTAAAAATAAAAAGCTAAAATAATATGGTTGCATAAGTGTGCACACCCTTAAACTAATACTTTGTTGAAGCATCTTTTGATGTGATTCCAGCACTCAGTCTTTTTGGGTATTAGTCTATCAGCATGGAACATCTTGACTTGGCAATATTTGCCCACTCTTCCTTGCAAAAACACTCAAAATCTGTCAGATTGCGAGGGCATCTCCTGTGCACAGCCCTCATCAGATTATCCCACAGATTTTCGATCGGAGTGAGGTCTGGGCTCTGGCTGGGCCATTCCAAAACTTGAATCTTTTGGTGAAGCCATTCCTTTGTTGATTTAGATGTATTCTTTGGGTCGCTGTCATGCTGAAAGATGAAGTTCCTCTTCATGTTCAGCTTTCTAGCAGAAGCCTGAAGGTTTTGTGCCAATATTGGCTGGTATTTGGAACTGTTCATAATTCCCTCTACCTTGACTAAGGCCCCATTTCCACCTGAAGAAAAACAGCCCCAAAGCATGATGCTGCCACCACCATGCTTCACTATGGGTATGGTGTTCTTTTGGTAATGTGCAGTGTCGTTTTTGCGCCAAACATATATTTTGGAATTATGGTCAAAAAGGCCAACTTTGATTTCACCAGACCAGAACACTTTTTCCCACATGCTTTTGGGAGACTTCAGATGTGTTTTTGCAAAATTTAGCCACGCTTGGATGTTTTTCTTCGTAAGAAAAGGCTTCCGTCTTGCCACCCTACCCCATAGCCCAGACATATGAAGAATACGGGAGATTGTTGTCACATGTACCACACAGCCAGTACTTGCCAGATATTCCTGCAGCTCCTTTAATGTTGCTGTAGGCCTCTTGGCAGCCTCCCAGACCAGTTTTCTTCTCGTCTTTTCATCAATTTTGGAGGGACGTCCAGTTTTTGGTGAAGTCACTTTTGTGCCATATTTTCTCCACTTGATGATGACTGTCTTCACTGTGTTCCATGGTATATCTAATGCCTTGCAAATCCTTTTGTACCCTTCTCCTGACTGATACCTTTTAACAATGAGATCCCTCTGATGCTTTGGAAGCTCTCTGCGGACCATGGCTTTTGCTGTAGGATGCAACTAGAAAATGTCAGGAAAGACCTACTAGAACAGCTGAACTTTATTTGGGGTTAATCAGAGGGGGTGTACTGACTCCTATTTAACATGATTTTGAATGTGATTGCTTAATTCTGAACACAGCTACATCCCCAGTTATAAGAGGGTGTGCACACCTATGCAACCACATTATTTTAGTTTTTTATGTTTACTTCCCTCCCCTAAAATATTTCAGTTTGTTTTTCAAATGAGTTGTACCGTTTGTAGGTCACATTAAAGGTGGAAAAAGTTCTGAAATTATTTATCTTTGTCTAATTTTTTTACATCACAGAAACCTGACATTTTAACAGGGATGTGTAGACTTATTATATCCACTGTATGTGATATGTATTAGTGACACAAAGTATACTTACACAAAATTGATGTGCTTTGATATATTTTATTAGTAATATTTTAATGAAACTATTATATTTTATACTACTAGTCTTAACATTTACTAGTTCTGCTTCTAAAACACACCAATTCCACACTATTTACAAAAGGTACGTGAACACTGACGTCCAACAGCTTGTTGGACGTTCTGTTCCAAAACTATGGGCAACAAAGCAAATCTTGTAGTACAACTGTAGCTACCTTTGTGCACAGGGGCATAATTGGCCAAAATGTCTTTGTATGCTGTAGCATTAATAGCAGACTTCACTGAAAACTCCTAACAGCAATAACTTGGATGTACGTCCACGTACTTTTTGTCATACAGTAGGTGTCATGATCAAGTGTCCACACATTGTTTCCCAGCGCACATAAAGACATTTTAACATTGGCTTGATTTATGTTTTGATGTTGCTTATTGCTTCTAATCACATCTATACTAGAGATGAGCAGAGAGATTGTGGCTACATTGGTTTCTCCATCAGCAACATTTTGCCGATGTGGACATAACATCGCTCTCTGAGCTGTTTATACTAACACTACAGGAAGAGTTTATTTAGTCGAGTTTTGATTATGTAATTTAGTGTTTCTTTTACTTTTTTTTTTTTATGTGTATTTGTTATTTGTGTACTGTCCAGGGGCAGACTGACCATTTGGAAACTCGGGCACTGCCCGAGGGCCCGGGGTCAGTAGGGGGCCCCATGAGATTCCCCTGGTACTTTTCATAGGCTTTTTTGAGTTTGGGCAAGGACACAGGGGCCCATGATCCCCTATTGCCCGGGGGCCCCATAAGTTGTCAGTCCGCCCTGGTGCTGTCACTTTACATTTTTAATTTCATCTTTTTTTCTGTGAAAAAAAGCAAAATAAAAAGCTACTAAGGAGCAGTTTTCTGGTAATATGAACCGATGCATTCTGCTTACATTTGACACCAGAATGGGAGGCCTCTGAGATCATTCAGAGGTCCTTCACAGCTGCCTTTGACTTGCAGTTGGCCTCCTCTTGCCTTCCTTCTAATCTGCATCAAATTATGTAATTTAGTGTTTCTTTTACTTTTTTTTTTTAATGTGTATTTGTTATTTGAGTACTGTCCAGGGGCAGACTGACCATTTGGAAACTTGGGCACTGCCTGAGGGCCCGGAGTCAGTAGGGGGCCCCATGTGATTCCCCTGGTACCTTTTTCATAGGCTTTTTTGAGTTTGGGCAAGGACACAGGGGCCCATGATCCCCTATTGCCCCAGGGGCCCCATAAGTTGTCAGTCCGCCGCTGGTATTGTCACTTTACATTTTTAATTTCATCTTTTTTTTTTTTTCTTTCTGCGAAAAAAAATAAAAAGCTACTAAGGAGCAGTTTTCTGGTAATATGAACCGATGCATTTTGCTTACATTTGACACCAGTCTGTGAGGCCTCTGAGATCATTCAGAGTTCCTTCACAGCTGCCTTTGACTAGCAGTTGACCTCCTCTTGCCTTCCTTCTAATCTGCATCAACCTGCTTCTAGCTGTGTTTGCATTCCCGTTGATTTGTATGTAGAGAAAAGAAAGCAGTTCTGAAGCAACCAAAAAAGCCCTTCTACATAGACATAATAGGTTCCTTTTAAAGTGGAAGTCTATTCTGGACAGCACCTGTAGTTTAGTTACATGGAGTTGATCCTCGGTGGAGGCACTGGCTGGCCACGTGACTGTACATTAGACAAATTATATGTTTACCTATCAATTGCGGACAATGTCCTTATCTTGATGATGGATTAAATGATTCTGAATGACACATGTATTTTATAAAACACGCAATTTCACACTTGACCATATAGAGTCTGTGATAAGTTATCTTGATGTTTTCAACACATGAACTTTTGGTCCACATTGACACATGGGTCATGAACAAAGATGAAACCACCTACCTGTGTACCCAGTATTTGTAGTACATAGGCAAGACGCCACTGGGTCCAATCAATTGAAATGTATTAATGAGTGCCTCCAGAGCAGTCACAGACCGGGCTATCAGAGTATCCACCCTTAGAGGTTCAATATTTGTTTTATAGCGCTTGTTGTGTTCTGAGATGAGATCGTTGATACAGATTGTCGGGTTGCTGTTACTGACGTTGAATCCACAGCCTGAAAGGAAATTAGATTCTTAGTGCATGGCCTCAATGGAAAAGTCTGACTCTTCTACCACTGATGAACTTTTAAGGTCAAGGACCACCTCAAAGTGGACAAAATAGTCAATCATACACACAAAGACAGGTCAAAAGGTTTTGCGTTTGTATTTCCCACTCTCAGTTTTTATTCTCACTTTCTACTCCAGAAAAAAAAAAATACATTCCTTGGTTGTCATGCAGACAAGAACAGAATTTGAAATTGATGGTGATCTGTACCTGAGCCTGGACATTTCAGTGCCTTTACTGACCTGCAAGATTACATTCCTCACATGTCATAGCAGCAACATCATTTTTCCAAGAAGCTGTTCCTTTTTAAAATTATTATTAAAATGCAGTTCTTAAGTCAGTGATATAGCCTAGGCTGTGATGAGGTCATCAGACTCATGCAGACAGAAGAAAGCATTTCCTCAATTTCTCATCCCCCAGTGATCCAACTGCAACCAAGCCAAGAGCTGCACATACACTAGTATTTCCATGACTGTGCCTTCCTTCTGGAGAGAAAGGCAGTTGAACGCATTGCCAGGGGGAGCGCGGCCATCTCTGTGAGAATGCATGCAATGAACATTAAAAAATATATCTAATGCTAGGTCCACATAAGGACCTAGCATGTTCACCAGTTGACAGCTGAGAAAAGTGATCAAATACGAACTTTGCAAGAGGAGTCTGTATGCTTACAGTAAGTTACATTCTAAAGTCTTCGATGAACTCGGGGATAGAGGCAGCCAAGCTCCTTCACTGCTAGGTTCTCGAGACCATCTCAGACTAGGGATAAACTCCACCAGTGGGTTACTTTTTTTTGTTTGGGCCTGGCAAAAATAGAGATTCAAAATGCAAAGGTGTCATCACTGGAGACTGGTGATTCTACAGACCTAAAGCCTGAAAAGGGGCCACCAATGAGTTTTAAAAAAGTAAAAAAATTGGGAAGGCTTTAAAAAAATGGCAGTGATTGAAATTCGTCGAGACCTGAACAAACGTAATCACTAGCAAATGCTGTAATTCCTTCCATCATGTATATCAAACCCAATCAAGCCCTAAATAGAGAAACACACACAAAGGGGTTGATATCCTAAAGTCATGGTGTCCAACCTGCTGACCTTTGATACTTTTTGTGTGGTCCTCAAGACCTAGCAGTTTGTATTGGGGCACTGATTTGTAAAGGGGTAATAGGAGTGATCTCTACTGAACTCAAGCAACGTTCCCAGTCTCTCATTGCCTTCTAGAACATGTCTCCAACTAAATACATAGCATGTGTACATTCCCTGCCCATTATTTCCTCTACTATGTCTATAGTCTGACAGTCCTCTCTAACATTTCATATACTAAACATATGTACAGTCCTTTGGTGATGTCCGGCACTGCAATTCTCTCTGCTCTCTATAC